>NC_058522.1:154836276-155139307 GCF_904849725.1 Hordeum vulgare subsp. vulgare | reverse complement strand
TTTATAAGGAAGGAATAGATGGTGTTATTAGACGTTGTGTACCTGAACATGAACAGGGACAGATCCTACAGAAGTGTCACTCCGAGGCCTACGGAGGACACCATGCGGGAGATAGAACTGCACACAAGGTATTGCAATCAGGTTTCTATTGGCCCACTCTCTTCAAGGATGCCCGTAAGTTTGTCTTGTCTTGTGAAGAATGTCAAAGCATAGGTAATATTAGCAAACGTCGGGAAATGCCTATGAACTATTCACTTGTCATTGAACCATTTGATGTTTGGGGCTTTGATTATATGGGATCTTTTCCAAAATCCAACGGGTATACTCATATCCTAGTTGCTGTTGATTATGTCACTAAGTGGGTAGAAGCTATCCCCACTAGTAGTGCTGATCACAACACTTCTATTAGGATGCTTAAAGAAGTTATTTTCCCTAGATTTGGAGTCCCTAGATATCTAATGACTGATGGTGGTTCACATTTCATTCATGGTACTTTCCATAAAACGCTTGCTAAGTACGATATCAACCATAGAATTGCGTCTCCCTATCACCCTCAGTCCAGTGGTCAAGTAGAGCTAAGCAGTAGAGAGATTAAACTAATTCTGCAGAAGACTGTCCACAGGTCTAGAATGAATTGGTCTAAGAAGCTTGATGATGCACTGTGGGCTTATAGAACTGCCTATAAGAATCCCATAGGCATGTCTCCGTACAAAATGGTGTACGGTAAAGCATATCATCTACCTCTTGAACTAGAGCATAAAGCTTATTGGGCAATCAATGAGATCAACTTTGATTTCAAACTTGCTGGTGAGAAGAGGTTATTTGACATTAGCTCGCTTGATGAATGGAGAACTCGGGCATATGAGAATGCCAATCTGTTCAAAGAAAAGGTTAAGAGGTGGCATGATAAGAGGATACAAAAGCGTGAGTTCAATGTAGGTGATTATGTCTTGCTATATAACTCTCATTTAAGATTCTTTGCAGGCAAGCTTCTCTCTAAATGGGAAGGTCCCTATGTTGTTGAGGAAGTATATCGTTCCGGTGCTATCAAGATTAACAACACGGAAGGTAATTGTTTGAGAGTTGTAAATGGGCAGAGAATCAAGCATTATATCTCACGTACTCCCATAAATGTTGAAAGCAATATTATCAATACCATAACTCCGGAAGAATACATAAGGGATATTTATCAGCCTGTTTCAGACTCCGAAAACGAAGAGGTATGTGATTCGGTAAGAAAACAGAGTCCAAAACTTTTCTAGTAGGAAGTTTTCTCCGTTTTGGAATATTTGAAAAAATAAAAAATTGGAAGTAGTCCGGAAAGTGTGCGAGGAGGCGACAAGCCTGCCAGGCACGGTCCCACCCCCTGGCCGTGCCTGGGGGGCTTGTGGCCACCTCGTGCGCCTCCCGGACTCCGTTTTCATGCGGAGTACTCCTTCTGGTCTAAAAAAATCATTATATATTCTCCCGTTTGGTTTGACCCTCATATCACGCAGATTTCTTCTATTTTGTTTCGAGCCTGTTTCTGTTGCACATCTAGATCGCTATAACTTCCCCAAAAGCTCCGAAGGACAAGATCTTCGAGAAGGTCATCAATCCCTACCTCACGGGAGTGCTGCAACACCCTCAATCTATCGAGATGCGTGAGGGGATGTTGCACATCCATGATGTTGAGGGGCCCAAGAAGATCGGAAGCGTGGAGACGAGGCTCGAAGCAATGGAGCAACAAGTCTTCAAGTGCCAAGGGATGGTGGAGCGTGGACTCAACGCCAACCACATGATGATCACGGAGTTCACCAACAAGCACATGATTGATGCGAATGACATTGGGAAGCACCTCTCCAGGCTCTATGAGAGGATTGATCAACTCCAGGCCCAGATCTATGACCTGCAGAACCAAAACTGTGAGTATGAGTATTGATTTAAATCAATAAGGTTCGCTGCAGATTTGAGGATTCCGGGGACTCGTACATCTTTCCATGATGGAGCACCTATGCCTTGGAAGACGGAGGATTAAACTCATGTTGCAACAACTCCACCACCATCACGTCCAAATGAAGACAACTAAACATGGATATGGGCAATCCCCTTGGCTTGTGCCAATCTTGGGGGAGTTGCCCAGGTATCGTATCATCATCACATCTTTTGCCTTTACCTTTGTTTTAGTTTTCCTTTTTAGTTTTCTCTTTCTCTAGTAGATTAAAAGTCTGAGTGTTTTCGTCTTGAGTTTTGCTTTGTGTCACCCCCAATGTATTCGAGCTCGTGAGCCATATAATAAAGAGTGTCTTAGTTGAAGGGCTTTGCCTCTTGCCATGATCAATAGATTGAGAAAAGAACAAAAGCATGAAAGGTCATGAAATGATCTTATGGAAAGTGATGGCTTCACATATAAAAAGGATGATGATTGAGACTTGTTAAGGGTAGACAAACATAGACCTTGGTCATTGTTCCAATTAATAGGAAGTGATAAAGAAGGAGAGGTTCACATATAAATATATCATCTCTGACACCATCTATGGTTGTGAACACTCACTAAACTATTACATGCCTAGAAGTAGATGTTGGACAAGGAAGACGACATAATGAATTGTGTTTGCTTGGTTCCGAACAATGTTTTATGATTAGAGATCCCTTAGCATGTGACGATTGCTTCCACCTCATATTAGCTAAAACTCCCGCACCGAGTAGAGATACTACTTGTGCATCAATAAACCTTCAACCCAGTTTTGCCATGAGTGTCCACCATACCTACCTATGGATTGAATAAGATCCCTCAAGTAAGTTGTCATCGGTGCAAGCAATAAAAATTGCCCTCTAACATGTATGATCTATTAGTGTGTGGAAAATAAGCTTTATACAAACCTGTGATGAGGAAGACATAAAAGCGACACTGCATAATAAAGTTCTTTATCACAGGAGGCAATATAAAGTGATGTTCCTCCGCACTAAAAGGACACGCATCCAAACCTCAAAAGCGCATGACAACCTCTGCTTCCCTCTGCGAAGGGCCTATCTTGTACCTTTACTTTTTGCCCCTGAAAGAGTCATGGTGATCTTCACCAATTCCTTATCTCGCCTTTATCTTGGCTAACGTCATATGCTTGGGAAAGATCTATATTCATATGTCAACTTGGAAGTAAGTATTCATGAATTATTATTCTTGACATTACCCTTGAGGTAAATGGTTGGGAGGCAAAACTATAAGCCTCTATCTTTCTCTATGTCCAGCTGAAACTTTGATCTCATGAGTACCATGTGAGTTGTAGCAATTGTAGAGAACGAAAGAATGATTTAGTATGTGGATTTTATTTACAAGCCCTTATTTGACTCTTTATGATGTTGTGATAAATTGCAATTGCTTCAATGACTAAATGCTATCGGTTGTTACTTCTCGGTAAGGTTCTTTATCCATGCTTTACTCTGTGAAGGAATTGTCACTTTAGCATGAGAGATTATATGTTGGTATTGCTGTTCTGATCATGATCATGATGCATGCATGTTCGTATCTTGTTTTGTCGACACCTCTCTCCCTAAACATGTGGATATATTTATTGAGCTAGGCTTTCACTTGAGGACAAGCGAGGTCTAAGCTTGGGGGAGTTGATATGTCCATGTTTTCATGTTGATATTTATCGCTTCTTGGGCTATTATTTCACTTCACGGTACAATACTTATGCATTTTCTCTCTTATTTTGCAAGGTTTACATGAAGAGGGAGAATGCCGGCAGCTGGAATTCTGACCTGAAAAAGGAGCAAAGTTGAGATACCTATTCTACGCAACTCCAAACGCCGTAAAAATCAATGATGATTTTTTCCGGATTTATAAAAAATACTGGGCCGAAGAAGCGCCAGAGGGGCGCCAGCTGGTGGCCACAAGCCTGCTAGGCGCGGCAACCCCCCTGGCCGCGCCTTGGGGCCTTGTGGGCAGCCTGCTGGCCCACTGGCCCCCCTCTTCTGCTATATGAAGGGTTTCGTCCAGGAAAAAATCAAGGAGGAGATTGTTTGTGGATTCGCCGCCGCCACGAGGCGGAACTTGAGCAGAACCAATCTAGAGCTCCTGCAGGACGATCCTGCCGGGGAAACCTCCCTCCCGGAGGGGGAAATCATCGCCATCGTCATCACCAACACTCCTCTCATCGGAGGGGACTCATCATCATCAACATCTTCATCAGCACCATCTCATCTCCAAACCCGAGTTCATCTCTTGTAACCAAACTCCGTCTCGCGACTCCGATTGGTACTTGTAAGGTTGCTAGTAGTGTTGATTACTCTTTGTAGTTGATGCTAGTTGGATTACTTGGTGGAAGAGTTTATGTTCAGATCTTTGATGCTACTCATTACCTCTCTAGTCATGAATATGATTATTCTTTGTGAGTAGTTACTATTGTTCTTAAGGACATGGGACAAGTCATGCTAATAATAGTCATGTGAATTTTGTATTCGTTCGGTATTTTGATGTGTTGTATGTTGTTTTTCCTCCAGTGGTGTTATGTGAACGTCGACTACATAACACGTCAACATTATTTGGGCCTAGAGGAAGGCATTGGGAAGTAGTAAGTAGATGATGGGTTGCTAGAGTGACAGAAGCTTAAACCCTAGTTTATGCGTTGCTTCGTAAGGGGCTAATTTGGATCCACTAGTTTAATGCTATGGTTAGACTTTGTCTTAATTCTTCTTTTGTAGTTGCGGATGCTTGCGAGAGGGGTTAATCATAAGTGGGTTGCTTGTCCAAGTAAGGGCAGTACCCAAGCACCGGTCCACCCACATATCACAATATCAAAGTAACGAACGCGAATCATATGAACATGATGAAAACTAGCATGACAGAAATTCCCGTGTGTCCTCGAGAGCGTTTTTCCTCCTATAAGACTTTGTCCAGGCTTGTCCCTTGCTACAAAATGGATTGGGCCACTTTGCTGCACCGTTGCTACTTTTGTTACTTGTTGCTTGCTACGAATCATCTCACCACACAATCACTTGTTACCGACAGTTTCAGTGCCTGCAGATTTTACCTTGCTGAAAACCACTTGTCAGATCCTTCTGCTCCTCGTTGGGTTCGACACTCTTACTTATCGAAAGGACTACGGTTGATCCCCTATACTTGTGGGTCATTAGTCGGTACTACTTTTATACCAACTTGTAACATGCAAGAAGCGATCCTATGCTTATTTTGGAATGAAGGCCTCAATAGGGATAGAAGCTCATCTCGTCCTTTTGCAAGAATGGATATCATTACAATTACATGTACAGAAGAGATGAGTATATGGAATTTGGCTTACACTCGCCACAAGCTACATCATAAAAATCTCAATACAACAATACATTCAAACTACATGTACAAGAGCAGGGTCCGACTATGGACAAAAACAAACGATAAAAGAACGATGTCCATCCGTGTTATCCCAGGCTGCCGGCCTGGAACCCATCCTAGATCGCTGAACAACAAGAAGAAGAAACTCCAAATAGCACAATCATTCGCACTCACGTCGAAGTAGTGATTTTGCTGTATATGCAGCTATTGTTGTAGTAAACTGTGAGCCACAGGGACTCATCAGTCTCATTTTCAAAGGGTTCAAGACTAGCAGAGCTTAACGAGTGAGGTATGGTTAAGTGGTGAGGCTGCAGCAAGCAACTAAGCATTTATTTGAGTGGCTAACTTACGAGTACAAGAATAAAATGGAGGGATCTACGCATAACAAATGTGAACTAATAATGATCTCAAATTGATCCTGAACACCTACTTACGTCAGACGTAACCCCATCGTGTCCTCTTGCGGATGCTGAACTCATTAGAAGAGATAGTGACGGTTACGCACATAGTTGGCGTATTTTAATTAAGTTTACTTCAAGCTATCTAGAACCGGATGTTCAACAAAGTTTCCAACTTTCCACATAATTGCGGACATGGCTCTTAGAAAGATTTGACCCTCCAGGGGTGCTCCAACTAGTCCATCACAAACTACCATGAGCTGCATTGGAAACCTCGACCATGGAAAACCTGTAATCTCCTTGGATTCCTAGTGGGAAACCTCAACCTCGAGATAGCCCAAAGTATCCCCGGAATCCCTCACACAAGAAATTCAAGAAAGGTAAAACAAATCCAGAAAGGCCGCTCGACGTGTCCACGATTCGGATAGGGGTCGTGTATCTTGTTCTCGGGACACGGCGGATGAGATATATTTACCATGCCAAAACACCAAGTTGCACCTGGGAGCGTAAATTAGTTGCTCTGGGTTGGACGAACACTCATGAGGAGCACTGGCCCAGGGCTTGATTAATTATTTATGTGTTAATGACTCCCTATGCGGTTAAATAGTTATTAGGCAAATAAAGTACCAATGTTGGGCCTTGCTAGACGAGTTTTATCCCAAAATGAAAATCAAGGGGGTCTCCATAACAACCATAAGCATGTTAGGAGCGCTCAATATGGAACTTAACACTGGTAGCCAAAACTAAGGCTGCAAAAGCGGAACAAAACACCCAGCCAAAATGCCAAGTCTTCCGCCTTTTACCAAGTAAATATGTGCATTAAATTAAATAGCAATAATACGATGATTTAACAAGGAACCCATGTTTTCACATGGAAGCAAATGCACCTACAACTAGCAACGCTATAAGAAAGCCGAGCGAGTGGTAACATAGCCAAGCATTGGTTTTGCTGGGATGTGGAGGGGTAAGGGGCTTTTTATGGAAATGTTGGGACACTCACATTTAAGTGGTAGGCAGCGAGAAATAGCGAAAGAAACGATACAACTAGCACGGAAATGATAGTAATGGTATTTAGGGAAATGATCATCTTCCTTGTGATCCCTCTTGGAAGAATAGTGAATCCGTGAAGCACACGAACCAACGTAGTCAAACGAATCCTCACATTCCGGCACGCTTTTGGAACTCTATCGAGAAGAAGCAATTCAGAAACAAGAATCAACACACGATATTCACCACAACATATACATGACATACTGCACAAACACATATGATGCATGTTCGATTTAATTATGCAAGGCATGGCACATCACAACAATCGAATACTACACATTAAGTGAAGCTAAATATGCAACGAGTTGCATAATGACAAAACTCCATGTTCATATATTTAGTTCACTCTCATTTAGGTACTCATCAATATTAAATGTTGTTTAAACATGGAAAGAGGTGAAGCATAAATGAAATACACTATCTAGGCATTTTAAATGAGGTCGGAAACAACATATAACATTTCCAAAATGACCCCATATGTGAATTTATAAATTGATCCAGATCTGTACTAAAGACGTTTTTTATTTCTTAACCAGAAAAATAAAGTGGACCATGTGATTCTACACGTCATTCTAGTCGATTTACATATATAGATCATTTTAAACGGAGCTATGGTTTACAAGATATGGCCAACACAAGATAATATGGTATGAATGCAAAATGTATGCAAATGACAGCCACAAGCATGTTAAAAAGGATGCAACCAGATATTATGAAACTACAAGAAATTCTAAGGCAAGTTTAAATGATGCCGAAACAACGAATAACAATTCCGGAAAGTCCCTATATGCAAATTAAGATTCGAAACTGTTCTCCCTATACACAATTTTAGGGTTGTTAATCAGCAAAATATATGACACAATGTTATTCTACACGTTTTTCTAGCCAAGTTAGATATACGAAACATTTTAATTGGAGGTATGGTAACTTAGTTATGATGAAAACTGTTTTAGCATGGCATAATGCAAATTAAATGATAAACAACAAAGTAATTATTTTAAACACATGTGTGAGTTGGATATTGTGAAACTACACAAAATTCTAAGTACTTAACATGTATGAATTTTTTAATTCCAATGCATGGTTAATTTGCTATGAATTAAATTATTTTAATATGGCATCACATAGAACAATACGAACAACAGGTTAAACATTTTGAAACATGCATGAAAGTTGGAAATTATTAATCTACACAAAATTCTACATATTTTACATATCTAAATCAGTTTAATGTGAAGCTCAGTTCGTGAGTTACTAAATGCATGATCTAGAGCGATCTTTCTGCAAATCTACAATTCTACGGAAAATTAGACAAATTCCCGAGACTAAAAAAATAGTCACATATCGAAACATACTAGCCAAATAGTGGACGAGATTGGCCTTGGATACTATCGAACGCTCATTGGTGACAAATAGAAGGGCTCGACATGCTCACCTAGCTGGGTTGGCCGAGGTGCCTGATGGAAGGTTAGCTCGGCCTTGGGGGATTTAGCGGCGAAGGACAACGTGGATGGGTTGATGGGACGATTTGGGCTGGCTATGGGCGAAGCGCGGCCTGGCGCTGGCGCTATCCAACTACGTGGGTGAGCGGGAGCAGTGCAGGCGACGGGTCGAGCGGGAAATGCACGTCGTCGACGATACTATGGGGTTGGGTCCGGCTAGAGGCTCGCCGGATCAGGCCGAAGGGTGATGGCACATGGTGAAGCACCTCGTTTTCGGTGGAGAAGGGTGGGGTTCTCCGACGAGGGAAGCGAGGGCGGAGGCGCGAGGAGGCGACGCGAGGCTCTCCGGCGAGGAGGGACTGGGCAGCGGCGAGGTGAAGTGCAGAGTGACGGTTCGGGGCTTGGGCTTCTCGCCCCTGGTGGATGCGGGGTCTAGGGTTGTGCGGTCGGCGGACACGTCCGCTCTAGAGCGGACAATGTCTGGGTGGGCGCTCGGACTAAATCTGAGCCCCGGATTGTGAATCTAAGGGTGATAATTGGATCTCCGGCTTGGATTTCCGGAGTGAGAGGAGGTGGAGCTAGTAGGTGGGTTTTCTAGGGGGGTGGCTGCAATTTTGGGAGGGGGAAACCCTACTGGAGTGAGGGCTCTCTCTTCACAAGGTGGGATATATATAGGGATTTGTCTATGGTGGGTGGATGATGTGTGTTTGATCGCAATCCGAAGGCCACGAACGGAAAGAGGGGCTAGGTGGGTTCAATGGGATGTGTAGATGGGCTTGGGCTAAGAAGAGAGAGAGGTTTGGCAGCCCGTGATAGAGTTTGTTTTAAATCCAAAACGTTCCGGTAATTTAACCAGCTATAGTGCCGCTATATATTTAACGGTTCGGGTATCAAGCGAACTTGGATTGCAATGAAAATTGGGAGGCGGCCTACCTACGTGCTACTAAGACCGCACACCAAGTCTCAACCCAATTCGAGGAAGTTTTATACACACTTTAAAAAACAACATTTTAATGATGTCGTAGGCGCGTGCGTGTCTGGTTGGTCTCAAAACGATCGATGACAAAAATAGAGAGAAGCGACAACATACAACGGATGCAAGTTTTGAAAAAAATGATGGCAATTGAGTGCCGATGCAATGCGGATGATGCGAATGATGCGATGGTGAATGAGACAACCAGATACTTCACACGGTGACAATGGACTAAAAGGAAATCTTCTAGAGCATTGGTTCCGGGCTGTTACAGCTAGCCAACAAGTGGTGGCAGTAGTACAAGGATTCCACTGGTAGCCATGTAATCAGGTGGGATGACTTATGTCGTGACTTCAGAGCTTATCATATTGCAATGAGTTTTGTCGAGAATTTGCATGAGAAGTTCAGAAACCTCAAGCAAGGAAACTCGTGTGCCTATCAGTACAACATCAACATCAAGCAGAAGTATTGGGTTCCTCCTCCACCTCCGCCTCATCCTCCTAAGTAGCAAAAGTAGAACAGTAGTCCTGGATTAACTTCATCTTCTCTCCCTACAAGAATAAGTTCGTCTTGTTGTATCTTGATGAAATTCTAGTCTACTCCCACACAAAGGAAGAACATGTAGAACATATCTCACTTGTGCTTGATAAGCTAAGAGAGCATCAATTCTACACAAAGTTCTCCAAGTGTGAATTCTGGCTCAATGAAGTGGTGTACCTCGTGCATATCATCTCTGCCGAGGGCATCAAGGTGGATTCTGAAAAGTTTCAAGCCATTTTCAAGTGGGAGCCTACTCAGAATGTCAAGAAGCTCTGAAGCTTCCTTGGGCTTGCAAGTTATTACAGAAGATTTGTGGCGAACTTCTCCAAGATTTCGAAGCTTTTTTCCAACCTGCTCCAGAAGAGCGTAAAATATGTATGGACTCACGGGCGTAATTTGGCTTTCAAAACGCTGAAGGAGAAGCTCACTTCAGCTCCAGTTCTAACTCCTCCCGATGATTCCAAACCATTGCAAGTTTTCGATGATGCATCCTTGCAAGGACTTGGTGGTATTCTTATGCAATATGCATCCTTGCAAGGACTTAGCATACCGCTCGTCACTTGAAGCCAAATGAGAAGAACTACCCTACTCACGATCTTGAGTTGGCGGCAATTGTCCATGCCTTGGTTACTTGGAGACATCTCTTGTTGGAAAGGCAAATTGAAGTCTACGCCGATGATTGCAATCTCTGGCGATGGCTAGACGAATTCTGATGACAACAAACCTTCCCCTGCAACGGCACCAGAAGAATGCTGCTAGCACTCCCCGGCAACAGAACTAGAACAATGTTGTTGATGGCCCACCAACGTGTGGGTTCGCAACAGTTTTCGAGGGTAGAGTATTCGACCCAAATTTGTTGATCGCCTATAGGAGGTGAGAGAATACTCTCGAGTATTAGCAGCTGAATTTGTCAGATTCAACCACACCTGAAAGATTAGTATCTGCAAGCACAGTAGTAACAGCAAAGTAAAATGATAACAACGGTGTCAGATACGATCTGTTGACGGCAGACTATTCCTAACGATTGTATCAATGGCGCCTCTGTTGCCGCGTTGACGGAAGTTGTTAGTTCCCGTCAACATCCAGCGAACCAAAATTGTAGCAGGTAGTAGCAGTGTAACGAGTAATAGCAGTGGCAAGGAATAGCAGCAGTGACAGCAGTAGCAAGTAGCAACAGTAGCAAGCGACAGTAATAGCAACAGTAGCAGCAGCAGAGCAAGACAAGTAACAGCAGTAGCAACAGTAGTAGCAGCAGCAGAGCAAGACAAGTAATAGCAGTAGCAACAGTAGTACAGCATTAGAGCAAGACAAGTAACATCAGAAGTAGGACAAACTCGTAGGCAATGGGTCAGTGATTTGTTTGGATGATATTCATGATGCAACAACTATAACATGGAGAGATATGTGGCTAGCTCCTCTTTGTCAATGTGATGTAGGCATGCATTCCGTGTGTCTTCATATGTGCTTAGGGTAAAGAACTTGCATGACATCTATTGTCCATCCCTCCCGTGGCAGCGGGGTCCAAAAGGAAACTACGGGATATTAAGGTTCTCCTTTTAATAAAGAACCGGACCAACGCATTAGCACTTGGTGAACACATGAACTCCTCAAACTATGGTCATCACCGGGAGTGGTTCCGGTTATTGTCACTCCGGGGTTGCCGGATCATAACACATAGTAGGTAACTACAACTTGCAAGATCGGATCTAAAACACACATATATTAGTGACAACATAATAATTTCAGATCTGAAATCATGGAACTCGGGCCCTAGTGACAAGCATTAAGCATGGAAAAGTAGTAGCAACATCAATCTCAGAACATAGTGGATACTAGGGATCAATCCCCATCAAAACTAACTCGATTACATGATAGATCTCATCCTACTCATCACCGCCCAGCGAGTCTACGAATAGATCACTCACGAACGATGAAGAGCTTCATGGAATTGCAGAGGGAAGAAGGTTGATGATGACGATGGCGACGATTTCCCCTCTCCGGAGCCCAAGACGGACTCCAGATCTGCCCTCCAGATGAAGAACAAGTGGTGGCGGCGCCTTTGTATCGCAAACGCGAGGAAAACTTCTCTTTTTATTTTTTTCTGGGACGAAAAGGGACTTATAGACCAGAGATTGGGGGCAGCAGAGCCATGTGGGCCCCACAAGCCTGCCCACCGCCACCAGGGGTTGGTGGCAGAGCAAGGGCTTGTGGCCCACTGGCCCACCCCCTGAGGTGGAACTTGGCGCAGATATTTTTTCTTATTTTCCAAAACTGCTCCCCGTAAATTTTCAGGACGTTTGGAGAACTTTGATTACTGCACAAAAATAACACCAAGGCAATTCTGCTGAAAACAGCGTCACTCCAGGTTAGTTCCATTCAAATCATGCAAATTAGAGTCCAAAACAAGGGCAAAAGAGTTTGGAAAAGTAGATACGCTGGAGACGTATCAACTTCCCTAAGCTTAAAACCTTGCTTGTCCTCAAGCAACTCAGTTGACAAACTGAGAGAGAAAGAAAAACTTTGACAAACTCTATTTGATCTTGTCGTTGCAACTATGTCTAACTCATAACCAGAATTTCACCAAGATCACAAGTTAACCACATAAGCAAATGACACAAAGGTCTCATTGTAAACTAATATCAATGGCATAATCAGCTAACGAGGAAATAATAATGAGTTTCAAATACCAACACTTCAATCAAAACTAGCATGAAGCAATATGAATAGATGGTATCTCGCTAGCTCTTTCTCAGACCGCAAAACATAAATGCAGAGCACTTTCAAAGATCAAGGGCTGACTAAACATTGTAATTCATAACTACGAAGATCCAGTCATAGTCATACTCAATATCAATCAAAAGCAAAGCATAAAAATGACAGAGGTGCTCTCTAATTGGTGCTTATATAAGAGGAGGATGACTCGACAGGAAAATAAATAGACAGGCCCTTTGCAGAGGGAAGCATTGATTTGCAGAGGTGCCAGAGCTCAAGCTTTGAAAACAGAGATAATAATTTTGGGTGGCATGCTTTCATTGTTAATGCAATGACCAAGAGTTCGCAATATCTTCCATGCTACTCATGGTATAGGTGGTTCCCAAATAGAAAAGTAAACTTTTAACTCCCCCACCACCAATCAATCACACTCCATGGCTAGCCGAATCCTCGGGTACCGTCCATACTAACATCAATCCGGGAGGGAGTCTTGTTTTACAATTATGTTTTAGATTTAAGCATGGAACTGGGCATTCCAATTATCGGCCCCTTTCTCATGCATGACTGTGAATAAACACATGTCGAGGATAACACTCCTAGCATCAAACATACCAATAGCCCTCTATCACCACACGAGCGGTTCGGGCATGCAAAACAGATTATTTCTTGAAGGTTTAGAGAATGGCACATGCAAATTTACTTGGAACGGCAGGTAGATACCGCAAATAGGTAGGTATGGTGGACTCTCATGGAAAAACTTTGGGTTTATGGAAGTGGATGCACAAGCAGTATTCCGCTTAGTACAAGTGAAGGCTAGCAAAAGACTGGGAAGCGACCAACTAGAGAGCGACAACAGTCATCAAGATGCAATGAGTTTGACTAACATTGAATGCAAGCATGAACAGGATATAAATCACCATGAACACGAACATCATACAGGCTATGTTGATTTTGTTTCAACTACATGCATGAACATGGGCCAAGTCAAGCCACTTGAAACATTCAAAGGAGAATACCATCCTATCATACTACATCACAGTCATCTCAAAATCTATGTTGGAATTCAAGACAAACCATTATAATCTCTCAGCTAAATAAGCATGGCATCAGAAACTATGATCTCTAAGTTGTCATTGCAAACATGGTTTTCTCACAACAAAGCTAAATCAGGGTCGACAAGCTAGTCATATTTACAAAAACAAAATAGATAGAGTTCATACCAGCTTTTCAGTCTCAGTCACTTCATCATATATCATCATTGTTGACTTTCATTTGCACGATCGAACGATGTGAACAATAATAAGCGCATTGGACTAAGCTGAATCTGCACCCAAACACAAAGGAGAAGACAAAATAACATGGCTCTTTGAAAGCTAAACAGGTAAGCATGTAAGAACCACTAAACATTGTAACCAATATCTTCTACCTTGACACAAAGAAAAAGAAAACTATTTACACGAGAAAGCTCCCAACAAGCAAAAGAAGAAATAAAAATGTTTTTGGATTTTCTCAAAAGGACACAAAACAAGAAAACAAGAAAACAAGAAAACAAAAATAAACTAGCATGGATAATACAGTGGCAAAGTGTAAACACCGGCTAACAAAGTGAGAGCATAAGCATGAATGTAAAGCCGGTGAGAACACGTACTCCCCCAAGCTTAGGGATTTGGCCTAGCTTGGTCTACTCCCAAGGTGGGAAATAACCAGCTCCAGGATACTCCGGAGCAGACTGTGGATCCCACTGCTGTGTGAGCTCCTAAGGCTCCCACTGATAAACTGGCGTCTGGTACTCGACTGGCGGCTCGGCATAGGCGCCTGTGGTTGGGCCAAGCCCCAATATGTGTAGATGTCCGCGGGCATAATAGTGTACGTGCCTGCATGAAGATCAAACAAAGAAGGAGCAGGCAAAGTAATAGTCTCTCGAGTACCCTAACTAAACACCAGGTTATAAATCATCCGTCTACTAGCATCTCTATCCAGAAAATCATGGCGAACCATGCTGTCATAATCCAGATATCTCTCAGGGAGAAGCATCTCTCCTTCCTCTCCCAGTCTAATGGGTATCTCAAAGTGTTTGGAAATACGGGTAGCGTAGATACCTCCATAGACAACACCTTTAGAACGGTTCAGGTTCAACCGTTGAGCTACTATAGCACCCAGGCTATAAATCTTATCATTATAAAGGCCTTCGCGCAAAACCGCGAGGTCTGGAGAACTAAGTGATCCAGCCTCCCCACGGCCAATCAAACATTTTCCCACAAATAGTGAGAAGTACTAAAGCATAGGAAAATGTATTTTAGCAATTCTAGCGCGAGACACTCCTCTCTCGTGTCCAACAGCAATAGAACCAATGAAATCCTCCAAGTCCCGTGGACGAGGGTCACGGATATCCCCAACATAAGGTAATTTGCATACATTGCAAAAGTCTTGCAGCGTCATGCACTCGGGGACATTGTAAATCATGAACTCAACCATGGGAGGATTCTTCCTCGGATAAAAGTTGAAGCTTTGAACGAAAATATTGGTGAGGAGGAGGTATTGTGGGCACTTATCTTCAACGAACGCAGTAAGACCCGCGTTCTCCACCAAGTAATAAAAGTCTTCATAAAGTCTAGCGGCGCAAAAATTCATCACTTGGCCATCGCACACTCGAACTTCTGTGACTCGAGGGACTACGTACTTGGGGTGGTTCTTCTTATCCTCCTTGGGGTTACGACTTGAAGAGCCTCTCAAGAACCTCCTCATCTTTTCCTTTTTCTAGCTCTGAAAAATCTGAAATTTTTAGAGACTTCGAAAAAAAGTGAATAAGGATTAACCCAACTTGTAGCAACTACTCCTACTAGTGCCTAGAGACCGTATCACACGCTAAAACTACTTGGGACCAGCTAAAATCAACTTTTCAAGCGAAAAAACAGGGTCACCAAGGTAGCTAGAATTCGCGAAGGATAAAGCACTAGAGCAAAAACTAATTGGACCAATGGAGGAGTCACTTACCAAGGTGTAATTTCCCCAAAACGGTTCGGAGAATGGTGCTTTGAGCAAGGAGATCGAAAATCACAGCCAAATGAGCAAGAACATGGGTTTGAGCGGCGAAACCATTTTTTCTGGAGGTGGAAGAAGAGGCTGGGAGCTGGAATGAGTGGAGGGGGTGCTTGTGGGCCCCACAAGATTGCACCCCGCCACTAGGGGGTAGGTGGCGGTGGCAGGCCTTGTGGCCCACTGGTCAGGCCCCCAGGCCAGCTCCCAGGCCCAGAAATTTTCAAAAATTCCAGAAAAAACTCATACTAAATTTTCAGGACCATCGGAGAACTTTTATTTTCGAGGTATTTTTCTCCGGGACGCTAAAACAGAAAACAGGAAAAACTAAACTAATTCTATCATTTTTCTTCTAAGCAACAGAAAAGGAAAACTAAAAACAGAGGTATGTGACTCTTTGATTCATCCGTTTCATGGTCATCGAAAGAAATCCGTCAATGGGATTGATCAAGTCCTTATGACAAAACCTTCTCGAATTGCAAGAGAGAACGGAGAATTTTCGAATAGCCACTAAGTCACCTCAATGGGGATACGTATCTCCCCAACAAGCAAATCATACTTCATCTTGACACGAGGAATAGGGCATTCAAAGCTCCCAATGAGAATCGATGAAGTCTTTTCGATAGCATTGATGCAATGTACTTGATATCGTTTCTTCGGAAAGTGCACTGTGTGCTCATTACCGTTGACATGGAAACTGACATTGCCTTTGTTGCAATCTATAACACCCCCTGCAGTGTTTAAAAAGGGTCTTCCAAGGATGATAGCCATGGCATCGTCCTCGGGAATGTCCAAGATAACAAAGTATGTTATGTTAGTGGTATTAGCAACCACAACAGGCACATCCTCGCAAATGCCGATAGGGAAAGCAGTTGATTTGTCGGCCATTTGCAGAGAAATTTCAGTGGGTGTCAACTTATCCAACTCAAGTCTACGATAAAAGAGATAGTGGCATAACACTAACACCAGCTCCAAGGTCACATAAGGCAGTTCTTACGTAGTTTCCTTTAATGGAGCAAGGTATAGTGGGCACTCCGGGATCACCAAGTCTCTTAGGAGTTCCACCTTTGAAAGTGTAGTTGGCAAGCATGGTGGAGTTCCACCTTTGAAAGTTTATTAGTCACGATATCTTTCATGTACTTGGCATACGGAGACATCTTGAGCATATCAGTTAACCGCATCTGCAGAAAGACGGGTCTTATCATCTCAAATAAGCGCTCAAAATCCTCATCATCCTTTTTCTTGGATGGCTTAGGAGGAAAGAGCATAGGTCTCTGAACCCATGGCTCCCTCTCTTTATCATGCTTCCTAGCAGTGAAGTCATTCTTATCGTACTTCTTAGGTCGTGGATTAACAAGATTAACCGTAGGTTGAGCATTATTATGAACATCACTGTCCATATTGTCACCAGGTTCATGTTCATCACCAGATTGTGTTTCTGCATCAGACGCAGAGATATCATTAGGTTCTTCAGGTGTGACAGTATTTTGTGAACTGGCATGCGGGTTTCTATCATCCTTCTTCTTCTCCTTAGGATGACTGGGTGTATCGGCATTGATTCCTTGAGAATCTTGATCAATTCTCTTAGGATGACCTTCAGGATACAAAGGTTCCTGAGTCATTTTGCCTCCTCTAGTAATGACTCTGATAGAGTTGTCATTTAATTCATTAAGCAGATCATTCTGAGCTTGAAGTACTTGTTCTACCTGAGTAGTAATCATAGAGGCATGTTTACTCAGAAGCTTCAGATCATTGACATTTCTGTCTACACGAGCACTTAAATGGCTAAGCATACGAGTACTTTGTTCCAAATGTCTGCTAACATAATCATTGAAACTCTGTTGTTTGGCAACAAAGTTGTCAAATTCATCAAAGCATAGGCTAGCAGGTTTATTAAAAGGAATATCACTCTCATCAAACCTACGTAGAGAATTCACTTCTACTACCTGTATCGGGTTATCGAGACCATGGATCTCTTCGATAGGTGGTAGATTTTTGACATCTTCAGATCTAATGCCTTTCTCTTGCATAGTTTTCTTGGCTTCTTGCATATCTTCGGGACTGAGGAATAGAATATCTCTTTACTTAGGAGTTGGCTTAGGAGGTGGTTCGGGAATAGTCCAAGCATTATCGTTGATCAAGAGGTTATTCAGTAGGGTCCCAGCTTGTTCTATAGTTCGTTCCCTAAAAACACAACCGGCACAACTATTTAGGTGGTCTCTAGAGGCATCAGTACGTCCGTTATAGAGGATATCAAGTATCTCGTTCTTCTTAAGAGGGTGATCAGGCAAAGCATTCTGTAGCTGGACGAGCCTCCCGCAAGCTTGTGGAAGACTCTCTTCTTGGAGTTGAGCAAAGTTGTATATTTCCTGCAAGGCAGCTTGCTTCTTATGGGCAGGGAAATATTTCTCACAGATGTAATAGACCATCTCCTGGGGACTGCACACACATCAAGGAGCAAGAGAGGTGAACCAGGCTTTAGCATCATCCTTTAGAGAGAAAGGAAACAGCTTAAGGATATAGTAGTGGCGGATCTTCTCCTCATTAGTGAAAAGGTTGGCTATTTCGGATAGTTTGGCAAGATGGGCTATGACCGTCTCAGACTCATAACCGTGAAAAGGATCAGATTCAACTAGAGAGATTATCTCAGGGTTGACAGAGAATTCATAATCCTTATCGGTGACAAAGATAAGCGAAGTGGCAAACCTCGGGTCATTTTTCATCCTAGCTTCCCGAGATTTTTCTTTCCACTTGGGAAGTAATTTCTCAGCGTCATAGGCATCTTCACACGCAAGAAAATCCTCAGCTATCTCTCCCTCCATAACGTAACCCTCAGGTATATCAGGAAATTCATATCTAGTAGAGCTAGATCTAACAGGAGCAAAAGCAGGTTCTATCTCAATAGTATCGGCAGTATCAGAAGCATCATGAGCATTGGCAGTAACTCTAGCAATATGAGGATCAAGGAACACTCCTAGTGGAACATCAGGCAAAGGAGTATCTCTAGCAGTATCAAGCATAGCATCTCTAGCAGTCTCAAACATAGCATCATCAGGCAAAATAGCATCTCTAGCAGTATCAGGCATAGTATCAATCATAGTATCATTAGGCATAGTATCAAGCATAGCATCTCTAGCAGTAGTATCACAAGCATCATCAAGCACAGGCGACATATCAAGATTTCTAGCAGGAGGTGATGTCGCAAACTTACTCATAACTGAAGGTGAATCAAGTGCAGAGCTAGATGGCAATTCCTTACCTCCCCTCGTAGTTGAGGGCAAGGCTTTGGTGTTTGGATCCTTCAGATTCTTCATAGTGAACGGCAGATCTAAATCCCAAGTGACTCAGAGAATATAGCAATACCTCCCCGGCAACGGCGCCAGAAAATGCTGATTGCAATCTCTGGCGATGGCTAGACGAATGCTGATGACAACAAACCTTCCCCTGCAACGGCACCAGAAGAATGTTGCTAGCACTCCCCGACAACGGAACTAGAAGAATGGTGTTGATGGCCCACCAGCGCGTGTGTTCGCAGCAGTTTTCGAGGGTAGAGTATTCGACCCAAATTTGTTGATCGCATATAGGAGGTGAGAGAATACTCTCGAGTATTAACAGCTGAATTTGTCAGATTCAACCACACGTGAAAGATTAGTATCTGCGAGCACAGTAGTAACACCAAAGTAAAATGATAACAACGGTGTCAGAAACGATCTATTGACGGTAGACTATTCCTAACGATTGTATCAATGGCGCCTCCATTGCCGCGTTGACGGAAGTTGTTAGTTCCCATCAACATCCAGCGAACCAAAATTGTAGCAGGTAGTAGCAGTGTAACGAGTAACAACAGTGGCAAGGAACAGCAGCAGTGACAGCAGTAGCAAGTAGCAACAGTAGCAAGCGACAGTAATAGCAACAGTAGCAGCAGCAGAGCAAGACAAGTAACAGTAGTAGCAACAGTAGTAGCAGCAGCAGAGCAAGACAAGTAACAGCTGTAGCAACAGTAGTAGCAGTAGTAGAGCAAGACAAGTAACAGCAGAAGTAGGACAAACTCGTAGGCAATGGGTCGGTGATTTGTTTGGATGGTATTCATCATGCAACAGCTATAACACGGAGAGATATGTGGCTAGCTCCCGTTCGTCAATGTGATGTAGGCATGCATTCCGTGTGTCGTCATACGTGCTTAGGGAAAAGAACTTCCATGACATATATTGTCCATCCCTCCCGTGGCAGCGGGGTCCAAAAGGAAACTATGGGATATTAAGGTTCTCCTTTTAATAAAGAACTGGACCAACGCATTAGCACTTGGTGAACATGTGAACTCCTCAAACTATGGTCATCACCGGGAGTGGTTCCGGTTATTGTCACTTCGGGGTTGCCGGATCATAACACATAGTAGGTAACTACAACTTGCAAGATCGGATCTAAAACACACATATATTGGTGACAACATAATAATTTCAGATCTGAAATCATGGTACTCGGGCCCTAGTGACAAGCATTAAGAATGATAAAGTAGTAGCAACATCAATCTCAGAACATAGTGGATACTAGGGGTCAATCCCCATCAAACCTAACTCGATTCCATGATAGATCTCATCCTACTCATCACCGCCCAGCGAGCCTACGAATAGATTACTCACGAATAATGAAGAGCTTCATGGAATTGGAGAGGGAAGAAGGTTGATGATGATGATGGCGACGATATCCCCTCTCCGGAGCCCAAGAGAGACTCCAGATCTGCCCTCCAGATGAAGAACAGGTGGTGGCGGCGCCTCCGTATCGCAAACGCGACGAAAACTTCTCTTTTTATTTTTTCTGGGATGAAAGGGGACTTATTGACCTGAGATTGTGGGCGGCAGAGCCGTGTGGGCCCCACAAGCCTGCCCACCGCCACCAGGGGGGTGGTGGTGGAGCAATGGCTTGTGGCCCACTGGCCCACCCCCTGAGGTGGAACTTGGCACAGATATTTTTCTTATTTTCCAAAACTTCTCCCCGTAAATTTTCAGGACGTTTGGAGAACTTTGATTTCTGCACAATGATAACACCAAGGCAATTCTGCTGAAAATAGCGTCAGTCCAGGTTAGTTCCATTCAAATCATGCAAGTTAGAGTCCAAAACAAGGGCAAAAGAGTTTGGAAAAGTAGATACGATGGAGACGTATCAGCCAACCACAAGAGTTTGAAATATATCTTCACTCAACCGAATGTCAATCTTCATCAAACACGTTGGGTGGAGATGATCCAAGATTACAATCAAAGCATTGACTATACTCCAAGCAAAGTTGATGTGATTGCAGATACTTTGAGGAGAAAGGCTTACTTCAATAATATCATTCTCAAGACATTCCAGCTTGATCTTTGTGAGTCGATCAGGAAGCTCAACCAATGAGTAGTTCCTCAAGGATTTCTTGCCAACCTTCAAATTTCTCCAACCTTGGAAGACCAAGTCCACCAAGCTCAACTTCTTGATGCTACAGTGAAAAAGGTGAATATAGGCTTGGCAAAGAGCATTCCTAAGTATAAGTGCTTTGGTGTTGATGACAAAGACACTTTTTCTTCGAGGAGCGTCTTGTGGTTCAATATCATGGATGAAGCCCACAATTCTATCCTCTCGATTCATCCAGACAGTTCTAAGATGTATCAAGATCTCAAACAAACCTTCTGGTGGACTCGCATGAAATGTGAGATTGCTCAGTTTGTGAACGTCTGTGATGTATGTCGCCGAGTGAAGGGGGACATCAACGCCCAACAACTCTTCTTCATCCTTTGCCTATACCCGAGTGGAAATTCAATCATGTTGAGATGGATTTTGTCACTTGGTTTCCTAAATCCAAGAGAGGTAATGATGTCATCTTTGTGGTCCTCGACAAGATAACTAAACTTGCCCACTTCCTTCTAACCAAAGAATCTAATACGGCGGCTCAGCTCACAGAGCTGTACACTTCAAGGATAGTTTCTTAGCACATTATTCATCACCTTATCTCTTTATACTGTGGAAGCATCTTCACTTCCAAGTTCTGGGATTCTTTCCAATCTAAAATGGGAACCAAGATCTGTTTCCGTACAACTTTACATCCTCAGACAAGTGGTCAAGATCTGCTTGGTTGGTGTGACGAGAGGGCGCTCGGGGACCATGTGGATGTTGGGTAACATTGTAAGGGAAACAAAAAAAATTCCTACGCACACACAATACCTATCCATGGTGATGATCATCTACGAGAGGGGAGAGTGAATCTACATACCCTTCCGGACATGTAGAAGCATATATAACGCGGTTGATGTAGTGGAACATCTTCGGGATCCAAATCGCAGCCCGTCCCGCGATCTCATCATGATCCGTCCCCTGATCTCATCACGATCCTTCCCGATCTAGCGCGGAACGGACGACACCTCCGCGTTCAGCACACGTACGGCTCGATGATGTCTCATCCTTCTTGATCCAGCAAGAGAGGAAGGAGAAGTAGATGGTATCAGCACACTCGCCTGCCTGGGCTGGCTGGTTGGCTGGCCAGCTCGGCCGGCCCAAGCCTTAGGCCGAGCCAGGCCCGAGCCCCAGCCTCTTTTCTTTTTCTGTTTAATTTTGTTTTAAAGGATTTTCATAAAAATAGTTATCCAATATATTTTTATTATTGTTCCACCATAATTCTTCTAAATTGAGTAGTATTTAACAAAGCCTTTGTTCAATTTTTGAGACAACCTTTCTGTTTTATAATAATTGAAAAGGCTATTTGGTTCGGTTAAAATGGTTTTAAAAATAATCCTTTCACTAAAACCAGAGACAGATATTTTTCGAATAACAAAATGGAATTATCAGAATTAAGTAACATTTTTAAAGTGAGTTTGTGATCTGTTTTTGAGTGAGCTACTTATTGCTTTTTATTTATTACGATGATAGAAACCACGTTTACGAAGGAATGGGACTTGAAGACCGCGAAAACCCCAGATACTTAGCTGGTCAAGAAAAGCAGCCCTTTGACCATGTTTGAGCATATGTTACATTGCATGCTAGCAGAGGAAATATTTGCGTTGCATGTGATCATAAGTATTCCGTAAATCATTGATGTGATGTTACCGATGGCTCCTCCAGAGCACTTGCATTTTGAGCATGATCCTACCACCTATGAGGGTCATGCTAATATCATATTGACAAGCACGACTAAGCATAGTAGAAGCATGAGTATAATGATGGTAAATATCGAAGGTTTATGAAAACCCCATCAGGTGCCACTAATGCCCGAGGGTGATGATGAGTTAGGTGGCCAATTTCAGAGAAGTGGTGCACATGGTATATTTTGGTGTGAGTGGTTTCGGAAATGGGATTAGATTTATGATGTGTCGACCGTCCCAACCTTACATGTGCGACCATGTTACCCCTTTATGGGACGGGGCTTTCTTCACTACCCTGGTCGGTTCTACCAAAGAGCCACATTACTAGTGGTGGGAGTGATGTGTGGTCACTCTCGTGACGGGGTCATGCCAGGTAGGGAGACTATGCCATTTTTACGTGTTCCGGGCACACCGTTGGTCCCCGGATGGATGATACTGTCGAGAGTCAGTGCTTGTAAGACGTACATCTTGTTGGCTGGGTACCAATGGAGTGGACCTCTTTGTCTAGTATCGGGTACTTAACTCGGGTATATTATATACCGCGAGTCGTGGATCACATGTAAGTTTCCTGGATCTCATCGGTACAACGTACGACCTCTGTAGAGTGTAAAACTATGCGAATAGCTGTGTCCACGATCAAGGATAGTTGGGTGGTGCTGCTTAAACTACGTCCAGTCGTTTCCGCTTAAACCAAGTGTGTGTGTGTGTGTGTGTGTTAAATAGTGATATCTGAGAAAGAGTTGATGTGACTAAGTTTGGTGACTTGGCATATCGGGTGAACCAGAGCGTTCAGCCCTTGACAGATATATTGATATGTGTAACCTATTCTTCTAAGATACCATTTAGCTTATGTTGCATATCCATGATCATGTTTATTTACAGTTAAGTTGTTATCCACCAATACTACTTATTACTTCTTACCTACCAATTGCATTATACATATGGTGGGATGTTTGCGAGTACATTCAAAGTACTCACTGGCTTGCGACTGGTTATATTATTGACCAGACATGGAAGGACCGGAGTTTGGAGAAGAGTACGTCATTGGAGACAGCCCTGCGAACTAGGACGCTTCCTAGTCAGAATGCATGTTGGTGTAGGATGATGGGATGGGCACCCGCTTAGCCCCAAGATTTCTGCTACTAGTTATATCAGTGTGATGTGGCCTTATAGGCCCTACCTTGTGAACTTGATCTTATTGGTCATGTGTTGTATTATTCCGGTACATTGCATGTAAGACTCTTATTATTCAACATCTGTGTGTTTGGTGAGCATTGATCTCTGGGATCACGGAGCACGTTCTTTCGGCGATCTTGACTCATAAGTCGGGGTCCCCACAGAGCTGGTATCAGAGCCATCCTTACTGTAGGAAGCATTAGGTAGCATGGACGATAGAAGAGACGATTAGTGCACTCAGCCCTTACACATGAGATTTTCTGCACCCACCAAAAATTTCTAACCCTCTCCTACAATCTTGTAGATGGCCGCCGTACCTGAGATGCTTCTGGAGACGGTCTTTCCCCTACTTTTGGGTGATAGCCTCGAGAAGTGTCAAGTACGCCGCACGCCCATTTTCCTCTACCACGAGCACGGGGTCAACGCTGACACAAAGGAATATCACGTGGACGTGATAGTGAAGGCTAACGACTCCCCAACTAGTTGGTTCTTCAAAGGACCACAGGTGGAGAATGTGATGTTGGCAGTGGAGACAGGAGCACGAGAGTCGCCCGTGCGTCTCCGCGATATTCTTCCCGAGATGGCTAACGAGCCAACTACTCATCACCTGCCTTTTATTAAGGACAGATTTGACGGGAGTTGGACACTTAACCCATCTTCGGAGGATGGAATGCCACTCAGGTTTCAAACATACTTCAGCCTCTCTGCCCACACCTTGACTCACCTTCTGATCAAGGAGTTGATGACGCTTTGCTAAGAGCTACACCAAGTCAAGGACCTACTTCGCCTGGAAAAGATGAAGACCCGCAAGGTTAAGAAGGAAGGAGCACCCGGAGGGCAGTCAACTATTGCCTTCCGAGGAGGAATACCACGGCTCCAGGACACTCCTATTCAGAGTCGCCGTCTGACTACGGAAGAGTACACTGAGCTCCTCATTGCTTCACCGACTAAGATACGCCATGATGACCACTTCCATCTCGCACAGCTCTGAAGGAGGAAGGTACCAATGAGGATGAAGACAATGACCCTGCAGAGCCTGCCTACGAGACCGAGCAGTCTGCCACTTAGAAGTACGACTTAGGAAATTAGGAGTCTTCACCAAGCGTAGTTGAGTCCGTGTACCGGTTCATGTGAAAAATCAGTGTTGTGTGAACATGTATGATGCAAGCCGCATTTCTACCTTAGGCAGCTTGTTTTAGTTCAATGCATTAAATTTCCCAAAAACCTTTGATTAAAACTTTCATACTAGCACGATACCAAACCCCCTTAGAACATCATCCCTTATGATTCCCAGCCATCTACATGTTGACATGTCTACTCCCCTAACAGGATGGTGATTTCAACTTGCACCAGCACCTTCAGCAACCCCGGCTCTGCCTCCTCTGTCCAGCAGCAAGGAATCGGCGGGAACGCTCAAGATGGAGATCACCACGACCAGCAGCAAGGCAATATTCCTCCGCCATCGCCTCCTCCGGAGAGCCTGACTGTGGCTGAGTTCCTCCAAGCTCTCCGAGAGGAACGTCAAGACAACAATGCCGCCATCCAACAGCTGGCTCAAGTCTTGGTGAACAATCCACCGGAAAATGAAATGGCAATGATCGATCTACTATGTCTGAGTTTATGCGGACTACACCTCCTATATTCACGGAGAAAACTGAACCATTGGATGCCGATGACTGGATCCGCACTATCGAAGACCTCCTCGCGCTGGTCAAGTGCACCGATGATCGCAAGAAATTCCTTTATGCTTCTCAGTGCCTCGGAGGCACGGCCAGAGCATGGTGGGACAGGTTCCAGATCATGCGAGAAGGGCAAGCTATCACTTGGGCAGTATTCAAGGAAGAATTCTGTGCTTCTCACATTCCTCCCGGAATGATGACCATTAAGAAGAGGGAATTCCGAGCTTTAAGGCAAGGCATTGTAACTGTCAAGGAGTATCTGCAGAAGTTTAACCTCGTGTCGAGATATGCACCATAAGACGTCAACACTGAGGCCGCAAAAGTGGAACGCTTTATGGAAGGACTGCAATAGTCACTCCAATATCAACTGGTTGTTTGTGAATGCCGGACCTTCTACGATCTGGTTAACAAGGCCCTCATGTTGGAGGATAAGTGTCGGGCAATGGAGAATGCTGATACGTCTCTGTCGTATCTACTTTTCCGAACTCTTTTGTCCTTGTTTTGGACTCTAATTTGCATGATTTGAATGGAACTAACCCGGATTGACGCTGTTTTCAGCAGAATTGCCATGGTGCTGTTTTTGTACACAAATGAAAGTTCTCGGAACGTCCTGAAAATTTACGGAGTTTTTTTTCTGGAATAAAAGAAAAATACATGCTCAAAGATCCACCGAAGGGGGTGTGCCAGTGGGCCACAAGCCCACAGGCTGCGGCCACCCCCTGTGACCGCGCCGTGAGGGCTTGTGGGGCCCACGTGGCACCACCGCCCCCAATCTGAGTTCTATATCTTCCGTTTCGCCTGGAAAAAAAATCAGAGAGAAAGTTTCATTGCGTTTTACGATACGGAGGCGCCGCCACCTCCTGTTCTTCATCTGGAGGGCAGATCTGGAGTCCGTTTGGGGCTCCGGAGAGGGGAAATCGTCGCCATCGTCATCATAAACCTTTCTCCATCGACAATTCCAAGATGCTCTTCATCATTCGTGAGTAATCTCATCGTAGGCTTGCTGGACGGTGATGATTTGGATGAGATCTATCATGTAATCGAGTTAGTTCTTGACGGGGATTGATCCCTAGTATCCACTATGTTCTATATTGATGTTGCTACTACTTGGCCATGCTTAATGCTTGTCACTAGGGCCCGAGTGCCATGATTTCAGATCTGAACCTATTATGTTGTCGCCAATATATGTGTATTTTAGATCCTCTCTTGCAAGTTGTAGTCACCTACTATGTGTTATGACCCGGCAACCTCGGAGTGACAATAGCCGGAACCACTCCCGGAGATGACCATATTATGAGGAGTTCATGTATTCCCCGCGTGTTAATGGGTTGGTCCGGTTCTTTATTAAAAGGAGAACCTTAATATCCCGTAGTTTCCATTAGGACCCCGATGCCACGGGAGGTATGGACAATAGATGTCATGAAACTTCTTTTCCCTAAGCACGTATGCCTACATACGGAATACGTGCCTACATTAGATTGATGAACGGGAGATAGCCACATATCTCTCCGTGTTATAGCTGTTACATGATGAATCACATCCGTCAGACTCATCCATCACCGATCCACTTCCTACGAGTCTTTTAGTACTGGTCCTCGCTACGTTACTTTGCCTAGGCTTGTCCCTTGCTACAAGAGGGATTGGGCTACTTTGCTGCTCTCACTTTGCTGCTCTCACTACTGCTATTACTTGTTACTTTGTTGCTACTGCTATTACTGTTCCTTGCTACCCTGCTGTTACTTGTTGCATGACTTTGTTGGCACCGACATCCTGTCAACAAGGCTTTTTCTGGCGCCATTGATACAACAATTAGGAATAGTCTGCCTTATCAACAGATCGTTTCTCGCACCGTTTCTATCATACTACTTTGCTACTGATACTTTGCGTGTAGACACTAATCTTTCAGGTGTGGTTGAATCTGACACATTCAGCTGCTAATACTTGAGAATATTCTTTCGTTTCCCGTTGTGCGAACCAACAAATTTGGGTTGAATACTCTACCCTCGAAAACTGCTGCGATCCCATACGCTTGTGGGACATCAGACACCCGTAAGCGCAAGCTGATGGGTAGTGGAGGACCCAGTAACCCGAAACCACGCCCATGGCAGTCAGCCCTAGCAAGACCCAGTTATCAGCAACAACAGTACAAGGCACCAACGTTCCACCAAAATTACCATCCCCAGGAGTAAGTCAACACCAAGCCAGCAATCAACCCGCCGAATAATAGTGGAGTCAAGACCAACATCCCGGGATAGGTTACTTATTTTGGATGTGGACAAGCTGGGCACTATTCTAGGCAGTGCCCCAACAAGAAGCCCTATTCCCCGCGCCCCAATGCGCCAAATCAGGGACAAGGTCAAGGAGCGCAAGGCAGGAACCAAGCTCCCCGCAATCTGCAGTACCACAATAGGGGACGTATTAATCACATCTCCGCAGAAGAAGCACAGGAAGACCCGGACTGCATTCTGGGTACGTTCCTCGTCAACTCCACCCCAGCAACAATATTGTTTGATTGTGGTGCTTCGCATTCTTTTGTTACTCAGAAGTTTGCGGAAAAATGTGGTTTGAAACCTACCCTACTTAATGGGCAAATGTCAGTACATTCCCCGGGAGCAGTTCTAAGGACCAACCTAGGATGTAGAGGAGTCGGGATCAATATTAATGGGATAAGATTCTCATCAGATCTCATCTTCATTAAGTCGCAAGGCTTAGAAGTGATCCTTGGGGATGGATTGGTTGGCCAAGTACCAGAGCATCTTAGACTGTGCCAACATGACTATTACCATGACAATCGACCAACGGGTCAAAGTTAAGTATGTCCCTGAGCCAACATCCACTCAAGTCCCGCACGTAAATTGCCTATCGGGAGAAGAGCTGGATCGAGTGCCGATAGTCTGTGAATACCCGGACGTCTTTCCTGATGAACTACCTGGGATGCCTCCTGACCGAGACATCGAGTTCATCATTGAGATCATGCCCGTGTCAAGGGCTATCTATAAGAAGCCTTATAGGATGGGATCCGAAGAGCTGGCAGAGCTGAAGAAGTAGCTGGATGAGCAACTCAGGAAAGGATTCATTCGCCTGAGTGCATCACCTTGGGATCACCGGTTCTATTCGTGTCTAAGAAGGATGGGACTATCAGACTCTAAGTCGATTACCATTCTCTCAATCAAGTCACCATCGAGAACAAGTACCCACTCCCCAAGATTGAACACTTGTTTGACAAGTTAAATGGAGCCAAGGTATTTTCCAAGATCGATCTGCGATCTGGATATTACCAACTGAAGATCCGACCTGAAGACATACCCAAGACTGCATTCGTGACCAGGTACGGTCTATATGAGTGCACTGTCATGTCATTTGGGTTGACAAATGCCCCAGCATACTTCATGTACCTCATGAACAAGGTCTTCATGGAATACCTGGACAAGTTTGTCGTCGTTTTCATCGATGACATATTAATCTTCTCCAAATCCGAAGAAGAGCATGAGCAACACTTGAGGTTAGTGTTGGAGAAGATTCGAGAGCACCAACTTCATGCCAAATTCAGCAAATGCCAATTTTGGCTGCACGAAGTCAGATTCTTGGGTCATACCATGACGGCAAACGGATTGGTGGTCGATCCTTCCAAGATTACCATGGTAACGAACTGGGAGTCCCCAATCGATGTGAAGGAAGGTAGAAGCTTCCACGGACTCGTGGTATACTACCACAAGTTCATGGAAGGATTCTCCTGCATCGTTCGACCAATGACTCAGCTCTTGAAGAAAGGAAACAAGTTTGAATGGACGCCGGATTGTGATGCAAGCTTCCAGGAGTTGAAGAAGAGATTGACTACCGCCCCAGTATTGGCTACTCCAGATATCAGCAAGTAGTTTGTGATATATTATGATGCCTCTAGAACCGGGCTCGATGGAGTCCTAATGCAAGATGGCATAGTCATGGCATATCTGTCACGGCAACTGCGCCCACATGAGGAAAACTACGCCACCTATGATCTCGAGTTGGTAGCAGTAGTGCATGCCCTGTAGACATGGCGACATTACCTTCTGGGGAAGCAATGTGAAATATACATCGACCACAAAAGTCTAAAGTATATCTTTACTCAATGGTAATTGAATATGAGGCAAAGAAGATGGTTGGAGTTAATCAAGGACTAAAACCTCAACATTCAATACCACCCTGGTAAGGCCAATGTTGGGGCCCATGCCTTAAGCCGGAAGGCCAGCACCTTGAATGTTATGCTCAAGGAAAGGCTACCCGCCTTGTATTCAGAGATGGAAAGCTTCGGGTTGGAGCTAGTTGAACAAGGATTCCTAGCTAACCTCGAAGTCAAACCCACGCCGGCAGACGACCTCAAGGAGGCCCAGAAAGGCCACAAGAGCATCGAAGGCATCAAGAAGAAGATCCAGGAAGGCAAGTCCCCAGAATTCTCGGTGGATGAGCAAGGAGTAGTGTGGTTTGGGAAACGTTTATGTGTACCCAGCAAGGCAAAACTCAAGGACTTGATACTTTAGGATGCTCATGACACACCCTACTCTATTCATCCCAGTGGCACCAAGATGTATCAAGACCTTTGTGAAAGATTCTGGTGGCACGGCATGAAGAGGGAAATAACATCTTACGTCGCTAAGTGCGACGTATGCCAAAGGGTCAAGGCTGGACACCAACGACCTGTTGGACTACTACAACCTCTTCAAGTTCCTGAATGGAAGTGGGATACAGTCGGCATGGACTTGATCATTGGTCTGCCCAGATCAAGCAAGGGGCACAATTCCATATGGGTCATTGTAGACCACCTAACCAGGGTGGCCCATTTCATCCCAGTCAACACCACTTATGATGCTAGCCAGTTGGCTAGCCTGTATATCCATCGTATAGTGAGTCTCCACGGATTTCCCAAGGAGATTGTATCTGACCGAGGCACGAAGTTCACCTCAAGATTCTGGAAGAAGTTCCAAGAAGCCCTCGGAACCAAGCTCTCTTTCAGCACCGCCTTCCACCCGCAGACGGATGGACAGACGGAAAGAGTGAATCAGATACTCGAAGATATGCTCCGCGCATGTGTCTTTGCACATGGGACCAAATGGGAGGACTGCCTGCCGTTCGTTGAGTTCTCATACAACAACAACTACCAGTCTAGTCTCCATGTGGCCCCATTTGTAGTGTTATATGGACGGAATTGTCGCACCCCGCTCAACTGGTCCGAATTCGGTGAAGGGTTGCTTTTCGAGCTGGAAGTTCTACACGAGGCTAAAGACAAGGTGCAACTTGTCCGAGAAAACTTGAAGGCAGCCAAGTTGCGACAAAAGAGCTATGCGGATTCTCACTACAGAGAAGTGGAGTTCGTTCCCGTAGACCATGTGTACCTCCGCGTCACACCTCTAAACGGAACCAAGTGTTTCCACGTGATGGGGAAACTTGCTCCAAGGTTCATTGGACCTTTTAAGATCACGACAAGGCATGGAGAAGTTGCTTACCAATTGGAGCTACCTCCGGAACTTTCGGGTGTGCACAATGTCTTCCACGTGTCACAACTCTGGAAGTGTCTGCAAGCACTGAACCGTCCAGATCTTTATAAGGACGTTGACCATCAGACCATCGACCTCCAGCCAGACCTCACATATCGTGAGAGGCCAATCCGCATCTTGGATGAAGCAGAGTGTTGCACCAGAAGCCGCACCATCACGTACTTTAAGGTTCAGTGGAGCAAACACACCGAAGCAGAAGCAACATGGGAGCGTGAAGACTATCTTCGATCCGAATTTCCATGCCTTATTAGCACCTAGCTTAGGAATGTCGGCGATGAGATTCTTGTAAGGGGGATAGGTCTGTCGCACCCTGTTTTCACCTCACTTTCACAGTAATTTCAAAACCTAAGTTTATTAAAACTTTTGAATAAACAATGATGTGAGTGCCATGGTTGTCATTGTATGCTTGTATGCTTGATTGAGTGGTATCAAAAACCATATTTTTCATAACATAAATATTCCCAAAATTCTTGTTCTTATTTTTGACTATTTCAAAACCTTGCTTTGGGTTGCACTACAAGTCCTTGGCAGCAAGGGAGTGCTCTTACAGAAAGATGGTGACCTGGTTCTAAAACTATTTTAACACTCCAAAAACATAAAATAATTTTTTTATAAATTATTTTCCTATTTTATTTGCATGTCTATTTCTGAGGCCAGAAATGATATTCCTAGATGGAAAATTACTTCTCTACCTTGGAAAAATTTGAGAAAAATTGGAGATACTCAGAGGACATATATTTTCCGTACATAAGATTTTCAACCCCTATTTATATTCAAAATATTTGAGAAAAACCTTGTAAACCTATTATGTCTGTTTTGATCTTTGGAATATTTCCAAAGGAAATATTTCCAATATAATTCTAGAAAATTCCAGCAACCTTCCTAAGCACTATTTAGTGGCCACACAAAGTTTCACCTCATTCCAAGGTGATTTGGTTCACTAAATAATCCTAAAACCCTCTGTGTCCAGAACCAAGTTGAAACATCTCTACATTGCAAACTTTATCCAAATGGGTTGAAACTTTGCAGGAGTGTTCAACACCCCAAATGAGGAGTCTCTGCCAAAATGGGATTTGCAGGAGGTAATCTACCGACATTCCCTTTGGAAGGGACATATCTCCCATTTGGGGGTGATTTCAAGTTTGCATTGCCAAACTTGTCCAATGAGACTCAAATTTGGTGTAGTATCTTATTTATGCATCAAAGTTAATCTTGTAAACTCTCACCACCAATGGTGAGATGTTGCTATCCCAAACACGTGTCGAATACCTTTTGTCATATTAGCAAATCAGCCCCTACCCCACTCCACACTTCAGCTCTTCCCTCCATACTCTTTGACTAAGCAGCCAGAACCACTCCCCAACTATACGAGAGTGGCCCCTGTTTGAATCCAAGAAGAAGGCCCAAAAATCCTCATTCTAAGTTCTGATCCAATGCTGGCATTTCTTCTTTCCTCTCTCCCCATGGCCAGCAGTGAGTCCCTCGGCTCCCAAATGGCTAGGCATCTTTAGTCTAAGCCCCAGGACACCCCAGACACGGCCAAAGCACCCCAGAGCGCGCCACCATGTCGTGGCATGCCAAAACTATGCTCTGGGCACGCTGTTGGGCGCACCCGAAGCAAAGGTGGCCAGCCCTAGTCGCTTCGAGCCTCCCCCTGATGCCCACTCGAGTCCCCGACCACCTCTCTGTATCAGGGCAGCATGGCCAGATCCAACCAGAACACCATGGCCACGCGTGCACGCTCCTCCTCGCTCTCTCTCCCTCTCTGTTGGTCACGCAGGTCCTATACCAAGTCCGCATACCGTGGTTTCGACCCCGCGCACTCACTGCCCCTCCTGCGTGCAGCGGTGAAACCACCGGCGCCACCGGCTCGGTGCATCGTCGGGAGCCTATAAATAGGCCTCCCCCTTGCTCCAACACCCTCATCCCTCCTCTCAAGTGCCTAAATTCCACCCCTAGCCTCTCCATTTGAAAACAACGAGATCCTGTGCTCGAGATCTACCTAGGCCCGGCTGCTTCGTAGCTCCATCGATCTCGGGCTATGGCCCACTCCGACGCTCCTTTCACCTCCTCCGTGATCCTAGCAACCTCACAGAACTTCCCCATCACCTCCCCGAGCTAAACCACGCCCGTAGCACCTAGTTCATGAGCCTCCCGAAATAGCTCCGTTGTAGCCACCTCGTTGCCGGTGAACCAAGGCCTCCCCGTCGACCACTCGACCACCAGCAGGTAGGCGACTGGGAGCTAGATCCATTTCTGCCTTCGGTTGAGCTCGACGAAGTTGACAGCGTCCCTGGTGTGCCTCCCCTCCTCTCTGTCCCGAGGTGGAGGACGACCCAGATAGGTGGAGCTCACCTGTCAGTGGCTCTTATCTCCCCCTCTTTCCTCTTTGCCGCTGACCGCAGAGGTATGCGTGTCAGGTTTGAACCTGGCCACGTGCGCGCCTGGGCTGGCTGGTTGGCTGGCTAGCTGGGCCGACCCAAGCCTCAGGCCGAGCCAGGCCTACGACCCAACCTCTTTTCTTTTTTCTGTTTAATCTGGTTTTTAAGTATTTTTATAAAAATAGTTATCCAATATATGTTTATTATTGTTCCACCATAATTCTTCTAAAAATGAGTAGTATTTAACAAAGCCTTTGTACAATTTTTGAGACAACCTTTCTGTTTTATAATTATTAAAAAGGCTATTTGGAATAGTTTTGCTTCTGTTAAAATGATTTTAGAAATAATCCTTTCACTAAAACCAGAGACAAATATTTTTAAAATAACAATATGGATTTATCAGAATTAAGTAACATTTTTAAAGTGAGTTTGTGATCTATTTTTGGGTGAGCTACTTATTGCTTTTTATTTATTACGATGATAGAAACCACGTTTGACGAAGGAGTTGGACTTGAAGACCCCGAAGACCCCGGATACTTAGCTGATCAAGGCAAGCGGCCCTTTGACAATGTTTGAGCATATGTTACATTGCATGCTAGTAGAGCAAATATTTCTGTTGCATGTGATAATAAGTATTAGGTAAATCATTGATGTGATGTTACCGATGTCTCCTCCGGAGCACTTGCATTTTGAGCATGATCCTACCACCTATGAGTGTCACGCAAATATCATGTTGATAAGTAGAGCTAAGCATAGTAGAAGCATGAGTATAATGATGGTAAATATCAAAGGTCTGTGAAAACCCCGTCGGGTGCCACTAATGCCCGAGGGTGATGATGAGTTAGGTGGACACTTTTGGAGAAGTGGTGCACCGGGTATATTTTGGTTTGAGTGGTTTCGGAAATGGAATTAGATTTATGATGTGTCGACCGTCCCAACCTTACATGTGTGACTCGTTATCCCTTTATGGGATGGGGCTTTGTTGACTACTCTGGTCGGTGCTAGAAAAGAGCCACATTACTAGTGGAGGGAGTCATGTGTGGTCACTCTCTTTTCAAGGTCATGCCAGGTAGGACGACTATCCCATTTTACATGTTCCAGGCACACCGTTGGTCCCTGCATGGATGATACTATCCAGAGTCGGTCCTCGTAAGACGTACATCATGTGGGCTGGGTACCAATCGAGTGGACCTCTTTGTCTAGTATCGTTAGGGGAAAGGCATTGATCGTGTACTTACCTTGGGTATGTTATATACCGCGAGTCGTGGATCACACGGAAGTTTCCCAGATCTCGTGGGTACAGCGTACGACCTGTGCAGAGTGTAAAACTATTTGAATAGCCTTGTCCATGATCAAGGACAGTTGGGTGGTGCGCCTTAAACTACGTTCAGTCGTTTCCGCATAAACCAAGTGTGTGTGTGTGTGTGTGTTAAATAGTGATATCTGAGAAAGAGTTGATATGACTAAGTTTGGTGACTTGGCATATCGGGTGAATCGGAGCGTTCAACCATTGACAGATATATTTATATCTGTAACTTATTCTTCTAAGATACCATTTAGCTTATGTTGCATATCCATGATCATGTTTATTTACTGTTAAGTTGCTATCCACCAATACTGCATATTACTTGTTAACCTACCAATTGCATTAGACTTATCATGGGATGTTAGCGAGTACATTCAAAGTACTCACTGCCTTGCCACTGGTTATATTATTGAGCAGTCATTGAAGGTCCGGAGTTTGGCGAAGCGTGCGTCATCGGAGACGACCCTACGAACTAGGTTGCCTCCCAGTCAGAATGCCTGTTGGTGTAGGCTGATGGCATGGGCACCTGCTTAGCCCCGAGATTTCCGCTACTAGTTGAATCAGTGTGATTTGGACTTATAGGCCCTACCTTGTGAACTTGACCTTATTGGTCATGTGTTGTATTATTTCGGTACGTTGGATGTAAGACTCTTATTATTCAGCATCTGTGTGTTCGGTGAGCATTGATCTCTGGGATCACAGAGTACGTTCATCCGGTGATCTCGACTCATAAGTTGGGGTCCCCACATCAGCCTTCTTCTTCCTCGCAACAGAGAAAAAGAAGGCGCCCCGGCGTTCATCGTAGGCGACTACCGGAGAAGCGAAACCCTGACGGGGCTGCGGAATTGAGTGGCGGATCCATCCCCATGAGTTTTCAGCTGCGGCAAGGCAAGCAAGGTGGCACTTGAGTTCGAGAAAAAGCTTGGCTTGGGGCCAAGACGCGGCAAGGCCGAGGCAACACATGTTGCACCGATGATTCGGGGCCCAGCGGTCAGAGAGCAGCACTCCCACGCATGCACTAGGGGCGAGTGAACCGGGCGACTACTCATGCAACCACAATGATATACTCGAAAAAAACACGCCTTGCTGGAGCTATAGGAGCGCGGGACTCGCATGAACACAACAACGTTTAGGGGCACGAACGCCGGCTAGGAAAGGCTATAGGTGTTCGTCAGCTCACCTAGCATCTAAAGGACAAGACAAATAGCCGGATTGGGGCCGGAGATGATGCGAGGCACGCCGGCGCGCGGCGTGCCTCAGGAACATGAAGCAGAGGAAGAAGGGGCTCAGGACAGCAACACTCTATGGCATGGCGCCCCCCTTGACGTTGAGGAGGAATAGAGCACGACAGGAGATCCTTCCCACCACACAATGGCATCGGAGACACTGCGAGGAGGTCACCCCGAGCACGAGCAGAAGCTCGGCTGGAGCATCACGGGCGCGTTGATGGCTATGGCACGGAGGAGTCACCTGAGCAATGGTGCGACAAGGTGATGGGAGGAATGGGTTGCGGGGAGGACCTAGGGCACCGGGGGCAAATTTTATAGGAGCTATGGGCGTCGGACGACCGTTAAACCATCGGCATGCCGACGTGGCTCCATGGATTTGCTGCCATACAAAGGAGAACGAAGTCCTATCGTTAGCGGTGTAGGTGGGCTACATGAGAGGGAAGGCCCAGCTGTGCACTTCGCTCTCTCTCTCTCCCTCGAGACAAAAGGGGTTTCCTTTTTATTTAAAATGATAGAAAACAAAATCAAATACAAAAGTGAGGGATGGTTTGGAACAGAATAAAATTATATTTGGACTCACATAAATATGCCCTAATTTATAAAAATGATCTTGGCATTTTTAGAGCAAAAAAATAAATCACATATATATATATATTAAAATAATTTGTTTTTGCAAGAATAGAAATGCAAACATATGGAAACATGGTTGAGAGCTAATATGCAATTATTATCACAATATTTAGAAGAAGAGCAACATTTTGTTTGAGATGGATAGGCAAGAAAAACCGCCACATTCCTTAGCATTGCCACTAAAAGGTGTTTAGGCTTGAAATGAAAAGGAAGGGAGGTTTCCACACAAGGCAAAACCTCATGCTACCAAGCACACAAGCTCCACAACATACTCTCACACAACAACAAGCACAACAAGCATATGATGCAGCAAGAGATGATGCTTATGATGCCATGATGCAAAATGTCATCAAGCAATAACTTGTTATTACTCAACCACATATGGAATAGATGGAAGGTTCAACATGAGATATATAACAATAAGGCAAGGGGTGCACTTGGGCTGTTACAACCTTGGTTGTCTCCTGGGCTAGCAAGGTAGAGTGATTCCATCTTGTCATTTATCTTGTCCGTAGCTGGACCGTGTCTTATGGATGAATGAAATAATGTTGTGTGGCTTGTAACTTCATTTGTGGCAACTGTAAGCCAATTAGATATACTCATCTTTTCATACATATATTGCGAAGATTTATGTACTTGTGAAACGTTAAGATGCGCCTCTATCCATATTAAGGCCTCATCCCCAAATATGGATAGTGATGCATCTTGGATGTTACACTGAGGTCTCACCTCGAAGCCCAGCCAGCCAGATCGACCGGCCTCAAGCCCAAGTGGTGACCACCCCCGTAGCCAAATTTTACGCGGTGGGCGTTATATAATATTGTGCGCATGCGCTGTGTAGCCCGATTTCAGCAGATTCGATCTACATATTTTTTTTTTCCAGCGCTACGAATTTATCTAATTTCCAGGGAATTTCCTACTTCCAGAAAATTGCATCGTTTTGTATTGCTAATAAATAATTAAATGTGCATCATATGCAAAACCATAGATATGTAAAATGTCTAGAATTTCGTATAGATTAATAATTTCCAACTTTCATGCATGCTTAAAGATGGTTAACCTACTGTTTGCATTGTCTTATGTGATGCCATATAAAAATGATTAAATTCATAGCAAAATAACCATGCATTTGATTTAAAAACTTTATACATGAAAAATACTTAAAAAATTTATAGTTTCAAAATATCCAACTTTCAACCATGCTAAATATATTTAACTTATTGTTTTCATGTAATTTGCATTAATGTCATATTAAAACGGGTTGTCTCATAATTAATTAACCGTAGCTTCGATTAGAATGATCCACATATGTAACTGGACCAGAAAAATGTGTAGAATAACTTGGTGGCATTTATTTTTCTATTGAAAACTCTAAATTTGTGTGTAGGAAGAATAGTACCAAAATCTTAATTTGCATATGATGACTTTCTGGAATTGTTATTCATTGTTTCGGCCTCATTTAAACTTGCTTACAATTTTAGGTAGTTTCATAATATCTTATTGCCTCTAGGATTAACATGCTTGTGGGTGTCATTTTCATACATTTTGCATTCATGTCATATCATCTTGTGGTGAACATATCTTTTAGACCGTAGCTCCATTTTAGATGATCTATATATGTAAATCGACTCGAATGACATGTACAATCATATGGTCCACTTTATTTCACTGTTTAACAAGTACAAAAATATTTTTAGTTCAGATATGGACCAATTTATAAATTAATATATGAGGTTGTTTCGGCAATACTATAAGTTGTTTTCGACCTCATTTGAAATTCCTAGATAGTGTATTTTATTTATCCTTCACCTCTTACCGTGTTTAACAACATTTAAACATGTTGAGTAAATAAACGGGAGTGAATTATATATTTGAATGTGGAGTTTCGTCAATATGCAACTCATTGCATATTGAGCTTCATTTAATGTGTAGTATTGATTGTTATGCTTTGACATGCCTTGCATAACTGAAATGGACATGCATCATATTTCATTGTGCATCTTCTCATGAATAGCTTGTGGTGTGTATCGTGTGTTGATTGTTGTTTCCGGATTGCTTCTTATTGATAGAGTTCTGCAAGCATGTCAGAGTGTGAGGATTCGTTCGACCATGTTGGTTCATCTACTTCATGGATTTGTTCTTCTTCCAAGCGGGATCACGGGCAAGATGATCAATTCCCTAGATACCATTACTATCATTACCATATTAGTTTTCTTGTTTCTATCGCTTTGTCTCGCTGCCTACCACCTATGATGTTAAGCCTCCCAACATTACAATGAAAAAGTCTCTAACCCTCCACATCCCAGCAAACCACTTTGGGGATATGTTAACGCTTGCTAAGCCTCCTTATTGCGTTGCTGGTTCCAGGTGTCGTTTCTTCCATGTGAAAACATGGGTTCGTTGTTATATCACCGTATTATTACTATTTGAATTAATGCACCTATATACTTGGTAAAGGGTGGAAGGCTTGGCCTTCTACCTCGGTGTTTTGTTCCACCTTTGCCGCCCTAGTTACGTGTGTACCCATGTTATGTTCCATATTGAGAGCTCCTAACATGCTTGGGGTTGTTATGGATACCCCCTTGATTTTTTTGGGATAAAACTCATTTTGCAAGGGCCAACATTGGTACTAATTTTTCCTAATAACTAATAAACTTGCATAGGGACCCGTCGACCCCCGTGGATATTTAATCAACCCTGGTCCAGTGCTCCTCATGAGTGTTAGTCCAACCCAGAGTAGCTTATTAATACAACCGGGGGCAACTCGGTGTTTGGCATGGTAACCATCACTCATCCGTGTGCCTTAAGAATTAATTACGCGGTTCATATCGGGATTGTCGGCATGTCGGGCGGCCTTGCTGGATTTGTTTTACCTTTCTTGAACATATTGTGCGAGGAATTCCAGGGATACATTTTTATATCTCGAGGTTGAGGTTTTCCACCAGGACCAGGAATCCAGGGAGATCATGGATTTTCTGTGGTCGAGGTCTCTGACGCACCTTGTGGTAGTTTGTGATGGACTAGTTCGAGCACCCATGCAAGGTTAAATCTATCGGAAAGCCATGCCCGTGATTATGTGGCAACTTGATAACTTTTTTTAACTCCCGGTCACAGCAAACCTGAAGTTAACTTAAATAAAACTCGCCAACTATGTGTGTAACCGTGAATGTCTCTTCTCACGAGGTCTATATCCGAGAGACGACATGGTGGGGTTATGTCTGAGTTAAGTAGGTGTTCATGATCATATCAACATCATTATTAGTTCACGACCGTTACGAGTAGATCACCCCCCTCTATTTCTTATACTCGTAAGTTAGCCACCTCACATAAGTGCTTAGTTGCTTGCTGCAGCTGCAACATTTAACCATATCTCACCCATTAAGCTTTGCTAGTCTTTATCACTTTGGAAATGAGATTGTTGAGTTCCTGTGGCTCACAGATTACAACAACAATAGTTGCAGGTACAGGTAAAGTGCTACTTTTACGTGAGCGCGATGATTGTTCTATTTGGAGTTTCTTCTTCTTCTTCTTCTTCATTGATCTAGCATGGGCTCCAGGCTGGAAACCTGGGATAGCAAGGATGGACGTCATTCTTTTATCGTTTGATTTCGTCCGTAGTCAGACCCTACTCTTCTACATGGTGTTTCTATATATTGTTGTATTAATGTGTTCATGCTTTACCTTGTGGCTAGTGTAAGCCAATTCCATATACTCATTTCTTGTGTACATGTACTTGTAATTATATCCATTCTTGCAAAATGACAAGATGTGCTTCTATCCCTGTCAAGGCCCTCGAGCCAAAATAAGGATACGATCGCATCTTGGGCATTAAAAGTTGGTATCAGAGTAGTACCGACCTAGGAGCCCCCTTGATTGATCGAACTTTGCCCAATTGAGTCTAGCGAAAACTACTTTGAGTCTAGTCATATATCGGAGAGTAGGTTTCTTTTTACTCCTCTTCTATGCTCTGGTGTGGAATCTTGATGTAAGAACTTAAATTATACTCCTCTTCTCTTTCAAAAAAATTAGGATCACTCGGGTATTTTGGAATCTATACAATGTCGATGTGACGGACTTCTCACTTGGTGCCTCCTATCTGACTCCGGGGAGTTGAGATCAAGGGGATTCTTGACACGTCCTTATCGTTCATTTTCCTTGGTATCTAAGGACAGGGAATGTTCAAAATTGCTTCAATACTCTTTGTGGCGAGAGGAGTTCAGTGTCACCCGATACTGGGGAGAGCATCCAGATGTACTGCCATAATTAGTATTAATGTGATTACGAGGGTCTGAGGTAAATGAATTTGCAGAATTTCATGGATATGTGTTGATAGTTGCGGGAAAAGTTTGTAGCTGATTACATTGAGTAAGTTCCCAGACCCGCAACCTGATAGAATAACCAAGAAAGATTTCAAAAGTTCCTAGGTGGGAATTCAAGTAGTTACCTAGAATTATCTTCCAACAGATGCATGATGTGAGGTTGGGGTTCGACATCTAGTTTATTCGTTTGTTCACGGTCTTTCTTACACAGGACAGTCTCGATATGCTTCATCACATATGCTCTGTCAAGCCTTGTAGTTTGCTACACCTAGGGAGCATATTCGAGCGTCATTTCAATATGACAATCCAATGTATGGTTGAGCCCGTGCGAACCTTACCACAAAAATATCAAGCGAAATCTCTGTCATGAATTATTTTCTCATTTGTTTCGTAAGCCTCATCCTTTGTTTAGTTCGAATATGGTAATTCAAGTTGCTTCGATATCAAGTGGTTGTCAGTGCACTAAAGACTGGGGTCTCTAGTGCCCCAGACTTGTGCACGGGCGCAAAAAGCCCCTGACGGTAGGGCACGGCGGAATCCAGACAAGACTCACCCCCAAGATATACAAGGCCCCGACAAGCCTATCTTGCTCGGAACACACCCGAGGCCATGTATGCCCAACAGACGTGATGAACACACCTAACCCAAGGCCCGGGCAAGCCCCCCTCGCCGGAAAGACAGCCGAAGCCCCGGCAAGCTTCCTTGTTGGGACGAAGCACCAAGGCCTCGACAAACCCCTTTTTGCCGGGATGACATGGCAGCGCACCAGAGGGTGACCGCCCTTGCCAAAGTACCACTGCCGGGCGGGGGCGAGCCAAGCAAGCCACGGCGGCACGGTCCACGTCCGGTCGGGGCCCCGGGAGTCAACACCCAGTTTGACACCCCATGGCCCTAACCCAACATAGACCTTGCCGCCTCCGCTGTCCTCCTTGTCCCTATCACTCGAGGCAGGACAGTCGACATCGCTCGGGCTCCCTTCATAGCACTCAAGAAGCGCACGTGGGGCCCTCTAAAGAGACATGGAGGGCTGCCACAGAAGCAAGCCCCGGGAAGGCGGAGGCGTTGGAGTAGCGCTCCGCCTCCCCCGCCCTCGACCTCCGCAGCGACCCCGGCCCCTTGCCCTTCCTCCACCACGGGCGTCCGATCCGTCTTCCGTCGCGGCACCCCTAGAATCTGTGGCATGATCCAAGAGGGATCCTCTCGCTGCCCTCAGGGCAGACGGTGGCTGACCTCGTCCCCTGACCATGGTTAAGGACGAGCGCCACCAGCGGACAGAGGAAGATTGAGAAGACCAAGGTCGAGGAGTTGGTGGAATTAGAGGGAGTTGGATGAGCAAAACCCCTCGCAAACCCTGCCAATTTATAGGACGAGGCGCGGGGGATGGCCTCCCTTACTCCAGAAGCCACCACCCTCCACGACCAATCGTTCGAGCTCACGGGTGAACAGAGAACCGCCCTGATGTGCCAATGCAGGCATGGGCGGGCCCAACCACTACTACGCCTTTCAAGGCCTCTACAACCAACTATCCATCAATGGCTGCGCATGCCACGCGTGTGGCAGATTCGTTTCAGGAGGCGGGGGGGCACTCCGCGCACGACCTTCCACTTCCCGCATCCGATGCATGGTGTGGGGAAAGGCAACCGCCAGCAGATCCAGTTGCAAGAGCCCGTACACCTCTTTAGGCCTGGCCCAACAACGCTCCACGCGCATGTGTGGCCCAGGCCCGGGGGTTCCTGTCGGTGCACTAAAGACTGGGGTCTCTAGTGCCCCAGACTTTTGCACGGGCGCAAAAAGCCCCTGACGGTAGGGCACAACGGAATCCAGATAAGACTCACCCCAAGATATCCAAGTCCCCGACAAGTCTGTCTTGCCGGGAAGACACCCGAGGCCTCGTCCGACCAACGGACGTGATGAACACACCTAGACCAAGGCCCCAATGAGCCCCCCTCGCTGGGATGACATCGAAGCCCCCGGCAAGCTTCCTTGCCAGGACGAAGCACCAGGGCCCCGACAAGCCTCCTTTTGCCGAGATGACGTGGTAGCGCACCAGAGAGCGACTGCCCTTGCCATAGTACCACCGCCCCCCGTGTTCCAGTGCATTCCGCATGCGCCAGCGGGGCGCCTAGGTGTCGAAACACCTAGACACATGTCTTCACCAGCACTTAGCTGACAAGGAGAAGACATGCATTTAATGCACGTGACAGCGGTAGATGGATAAGCACCACTGTAGGTTCACTATAACTTCTCGTGAACCTATCGTTGAGCACTGTAGGTGACCCCTTTGCCTATATAAGGAGGCCTTTAGCTCATTCACAAGGGGTTAGAATTTTTGGAGATTGGCCAAGAAGACGATTATCATCACTGTAAATGAACAATAAAATAAAGCTTAAACGATCAGATGAGCAGGACGTTGGGTCCTACGCGTAAGCGGCCCGAACCTGGGTAAAAAGGCTTGCCGGGTGTTGATCGTTCGGTCTGCTCTTGACGCTGTTTTTCCCCGCCCTATGATCACAAGCGTATCACGTTGATCCCCATAGGTGTCGACCTAGCATCGCCGACAGTGGTGATTTAATTTCTTTGCGAAGAGGTGTTCTCAAATTTCTACGAGAATGCTAATTCCTTTTGGTTAATCAAATTGGCATGTCAATTGTTTTCCACCCAGAGTTCTTCTCTTCAAGATAATTCAATCCTTTTCAATATTTGCAAGATCAATCCTCTTATTTGTTTTCGGAGTTCATCTCATCTCTCCCAAGTTGTCTTTGTTTTCCCTCCCTCCCACCCTTTTCTTCAACAATTTAATCATCATTCTAGTGCCTTTCTTTCATTATTGTATCCGGTGATTCATTTCGAAGATGTTCAAGTACTATGAGTTCATCATTTCTTCATCTGTGTTTTGTTATCCGGTGGATTAAATTCAAGCTTATGTGTTCATCATGTCCTATTCATTTGTTAAATGCTTTCCCATGTTGGAATTTGTCATCCAAGCCTCTATTGCTTATTCCCTCTTTATTCTATCCGGAGTGATGAAGATATCTTAGAAGGTTCTTGTTTCCAATCATTTCAACTATTTCGAGGTTCTCAACCTCATCAAGTTCTTCATTTATACCGGTGCAATTTCTCTTCTAAGCAATCGATTCAACGGTGTTTTCTTTGAGTGGGCCAATAACCCATAGGTTTTTTCCTAGGTTCTTACCTGGCTCTTCAAATATTTTTCACAGATCTCTAACTCTTTTCAAGTGTGACGTAAGTATGGGTTCCATCAGTCATATTCCTTCTTCAAGATCACTTCGAATCAATTTTGTTTGTTGGCTCAACCTTTTCCTCATTCATTGTTCTGGTGTATCTTAGTAATTCTTGATGGTGCTTCTTGCCATCATTCTAAGCTTGGAAGACCGAATAAGTGTTTCTCTTAAATCTTGGTCCATTCTGTTGAAGATTCATGGTTTCAACTTCGTGATCTTTCTCAATTTGTTTTCGATCATGAGGAATTCCTTCCATATTTAGCCAGTGCATTTCAATGTTGTTTCTTCGTTCATTATGTCTTTTGTTCGTCCCTCAATTATTTCGGTGCCTTGTTCAAGTTCATGCTCTCTTTCAATTTGTTTTTGATCATTCTGTCTCTTCGTTCGTCTCTCAATTATCCTGGTGCCTTGTTCAAGTTTTCTAGCAGGTGGATCATGCTCTCTTCATTCTCATGTAACTCCATTCATTCGTAATAGCCTCATTCGTTTCAATTCTTACTTGTGTTTTGTTGAAGACTTCGTCATGTTTGTGCTCATATATCTCTTCAATCTTCTCATGCATAAGTGGTATGTGAATCCGTTGCTTGCATCCATTCAACTTGATGAAGGATAATCATAACATAATTCTTATTCTTGTTTCATCAAAGTGATTTCAATCCTTCTTCGACAGTTGTTCATGATGTCGAATACTTGGTTCAAAGTTGTTTATCTTTTCTTTTTTGGAGTTCCAAGCTTTTCTCAAGTATCTCTTCACGGATTACCGTCTAAATCTTTGCAAGGCCATAATCTTATTATTTTGAACCTTCATTTCGTTTTATCATTCTTTTATATACACATGCTCTTCATGGTGGTTCTTCAAGGATGTAATTCATTCTCAAGGTGTTCTTCAAGATTCTTGTTGGAGAAACTCAAGTGTTCTTTCTCTTGAATTTCAAAGTGCAATTCTTAATCCATTATCCTTTGAGGTGGTGCTATAGCATTTCTGATTCATGAAGAGTTTTGAAGGGAATTTGTTTCAAGAATGAGATATTTAAAACCACCAATGCCTTGATATTTTCAACCCATGATTTCCTCATTGAAGTATCTTGGATTGGATTTCACCTAAACCTTTTCCTAAGGATTGTTGCTATTATTGTGATTATCGCTGACCCAAGTTCTCAATGTATCCTATTTGTGAAAGAAGTTTTGCATCTCTTATTTCTCCCAAGCAATCTTTGTTTCCATTAGTGGTTGGTTATCACCTCATAATTTTTGTATAGTTTCCATAATCCCACAGCAAGCTTGTTCTTTTCGTTGTTGATTTTCGAACAACTCCGTTCGATTCATCTTGTAAGGATGCACTTCAATTTTTTATCCGTTCTTTTCTTTCTAAGGATCTAGCTTCTATTCTTTTATTCCGGAGGCATTGTGATGTTTATCTCTTTGAATCTATCATCTCATTTTATCAAGATCATATTCTTCCTTGGTTGTCCATTTAACTGGAGTGTTATGTTCTCTTTTCTAGTTCTTTCGATCGTATCAAAATTTGGCCTCTACTCCTACCGAAGTGCCGACGAAATTTCTTTTGAATTCTTGCTTGTTCTTCATATCATTCTTCATCTCTTGGCAACCTTCAAGCTTCGTTGGTTTCACTCATTTTTCAAAGTAGCAACTAAGTTTTACCTCTTACTCTTCCCCTTTTAATTATTAGATCTCACGTAGAGATCTCTTGTTAGTGGAGGAGAGTTGTAACAACCCATAACCGATGCTCGAGAAGATTCCCCTTTTGTTCCGATCTTGTCGTGTGATTCATTTGGTTGTCACATTCATGATCGCATCATGCGCATCATATGCATAGCATCGACACACCATTGTCATCTTTTTTCAAAACTTACATCCGTTAATAGTTGTCGGTCCTTTCCATTTTGTCGTTGACCGTTTCGAGACCAAGCACACACGCACACGAACGCAACATCGTTAAAATATTATTTTAATAGCGTGTATAAAACTTTATCGGATTGGGATGAAAGTTGGTGTGCGTTCTTAATATAGTGTGGGTAGGCCGGGTGTGAATTTTTTTAGCAATCAGAGTCCATTTGATACCCCAACAGATAAACCTATAGAGACAATATAGCCTATTTAATTTTGGGGTGTTTTGGTGTTTTAAAAAAACTTTGTCAAGGGACGCAAACCCCCCTCTCATCCCCAACTAGCCCATCTACATAGCCCACTAGACCCACCTAGCCTCTCCCTCCGCTCGTGGTCATCGGATCGCGATCGGACGGACGAGGTCCAAGTCACCATAGACCATTCCCTATATAAACCCACCTTGTGGAGAGAGCCACCTCACTCTCTAGGGATCCACCTACCAAAACTGCAGCCACCACCTCAAAAACCCCACCTCCAAGACCCAAACCATCCACATCCCGCAGCCCTAGCCAACTACCCAATTATCGCCTTTAGATCATGATCTAAGGGTCCAAAATCGCCCAAAAACCAATAGCCGGACATTGTCCGCTGATACGTCCATTTTGCATCATCTTTTCATGTTGATATTTATCGCTTCTTTTGCTGTTATTTCACTTCACGGTACAATTCTTATGCCTTTTTCTCTCTTTTTTTGCAAGGTTTACTTGAAGAGGGAGAATGCCGGCAGCTGGAATTCTGGCCTGAAAGTGGAGCAAGTTTGAGATACCTATTCTGCGCAACTCCAAATGACGTAAAAATCAACGAGGATTTTTTTCCGGATTTATAAAAAATACTGGGCCGAAGAAGCGCCAGAGGGGCGCCAGCAGGTGGCCACAAGCCTGCTTGGCGCGGCCACCCCCCAATGGGCATGTCTCCGTACAAAATGGTGTAAGGTAAAGCATGTCATTTACCTCTTGAGCTAGAGCATAAAGCTTATTGGGCAATCAAAGAGCTCAACTTTGATTTCAAACTTGCCCGTGAGAAGAGGTTATTTGATATTAGCTCGCTTGATGAATGGAGAACTCAGGCATATGAGAATGCCAAGTTGTTCAAAGAGAAGGTTAAGAGGTGGCATGATAAGAGGATACAAAAGCATGAGTACAATGTAGGTGATTATGTCTTGCTATATAACTCTCGTTTAAGATTCTTTGCAGGCAAGCTTCTCTCTAAATGGGAAGGTCCCTATGTTGTTGAGGAAGTATATCGTTCCGGTGCTATCAAGATCAACAACAGGGAATGTAATTGTCCGAGAGTTGTAAATGGGCAGAGAATCAAGCATTATATCTCAGGTACTCCCATAAATGTTGAAAGCAATATTCTCAATACCATAACTCCGGAAGAATACCTAAGGGATATTTATCAGCCTGTTTGAGACTCCGAAAACGAAGAGGTATGTGATTCGGTAAGAAAACAGAGTCCAAAACTTTTCCAGTAGGAAATTTTCTCTGTTTGGGAATATTTAAAAAAATACAAAAATTGGAAGTAGTCCAGAAAGTGCGCGAGGAGGCGACAAGCCTGCACGGCGCGGGCCCACCCCCTGGCTGCGCCGGGAAGGCTTGTGGCCACCTCGTGCGCCTCTCGGACTCCATTTTCGTGCAGGGTATTCCTTCTGGTCTGGAAAAAATCAATATATATACTCCCGCTTGGTCTGAAACCTTCATCACGTAGATTTCTTCTATTTTTCATTTCGAGCCTGTTTTCTGCTGCAGATTTAGGGCAAGATGTCTTCTCAAGATTCAGAGGGGGAGAGCTCTGTGGCAGATTACCTTGCTAATTCCAAGGTCTATGGGGACTTGGATCCTTATGGCTGGACCACTGATGAGGAAGAAGATTATGATCCGAAGGGGAAGGAACAAACAAGTTCCGATGAAGAGGAGGCTCCTCTACCTCAACCTGGACACACGCATGTGGAGTTCAAGAAGTCAAGCCTCCCTAACTCAAGGAAGAAGTCTAAGACTTTGTTTATCCCTTCTCGTTTCTTGCAGGAGAGTAAGCAGGAATTATGCCAAAGGGTGTTGAAGCTCGAAGAGGAAAATGATGATCTGTGGGAGCAGAATTTTCTGCTCAAGTGGAAATTTAACAAGCTCAAGACCTTCGCAACAACTCCACCACCATCACCTCCAAAGGAAGACAACTGAGCATTGGTATTGGCAATCCCCTTGGCTTGTGCCAAGCTTTGGGGAGTTGCCCCGGTATCGTATCACCATCACATGTTTTGCCTTTACCTTTGTTTTAGTTTTTATTTTTCTCTTTTTCGTGTTTTAGTCTTGAGTTTTGCTTTGTGTCACCCCCGATGTATTCAAGCTCGTGAGCCATATAATAAAGAGTGTCTTAGTTGAAGGGCTTTGCCTCTTGCCATGATCAAAAGAGTGAGAATATGCCAAAAGCATGAAAGATCATGTAATGATCTTATGGGAAGTGATGGCTTCACATATAAAAAGAATGAGGATTGAAACTTGTTGAGGGTAGGCAAACGTAGACCTTGGTCATGGTTGCAATTAATAGGAAGTGATAAAGAAGGAGAGGTTCACATATAAATATATCATCTGTGACACCATCTATGATCGTGAACACTCACTAAACTATTGCATGCCTAGAAGTAGATGTTGGACAAGGAAGACAATATAATGAATTGTGTTTTCTTGGTTCCGAACAATTTTATATGATTAGAGATCCCTTAGCATGTGAATATTGCTTCCACCTCACAATTAGCCAAACCTCCCGCACTAAGTAGAGATACTACTTGTGCATCCATAAACCATCAACCCAGTTTTGCCATGTGAGTCCACCATACCTACCTATGGATTGAATAAGATCCCTCAAGTAAGTTGTCATTGGTCCAAGCAATAAAAATTGCTCTCTAATATGTATGATCTATTAGTGTTTGGAAAATAAGCTTTGTACGAACCTGTGATGAGGAAGACATAAAAGCGAGAGACTGCATAATAAAGTTCTTTATCACACGAGGCAATATAAAGTGGCGTTCCTCCGCACTAAGAGGACACGCATCCAAACCTCAAAAGTGCATGACAACCTTCGCTTCCCTCTGCGAAGGGCCTATCTTGTACCTTTACTATTTGCCCTTGAAAGATTCATGGTGATCTTCACCAATTCCTTATCTCGCCTTTATCTTGGCTAACGTCATATGCTTGGGAAAGATCTATATTCATATGTCAACGTGGAAGTAAGTATTCATGAATTATTATTGTTGACATTGACCTTGAGGTAAGCAGTTGGGAGGCAAAACTATATGCCCCTATTGTTTCTCTGTGTCCAACTGAAACTTTGATCTCATGAGTACCACGTGAGTTGTAGCAATTGTAGAGAACGAAAGAATGATTGAGTATGTGGATTTGCTTTACAAGCTCTTATTTGACTCTTTCTGATGTTGTGATAAATTGCAATTGCTTCAGTGACTAAAGGCTATCGATTGTTACTTCTCGGTAAGGTTCTTGATCCATGCTTTACTTTGTGAAGGAATTACCACTTTAGCATCAGAGATTATCTGTTGGTATTGCTGTTCTGATCATGATCATGATGCATGCATGTTCGTATCTTATTTTGTCGAGACCTCTCTCCCTAAACTTGTGGACATATTTATTGAGCTAGGCTTTCGCTTGAGGAAAAGCGAGGCCTAAGCTTGGGGGAGTTGATACGTCCATTTTGCATCATGTTTTCATGTTGATATTTATCGCTTCTTGGGCTGTTATTTTACTTCACGGTACAATTCTTATGCCTTTTCTCTCTTATTTTGCAAGGTTTACTTGAAGAGGGAGAATACCGACAGGTGGAATTCTGGCCTGAAAGTGCAGCAAGTTTGAGATACCTATTGTGCGCAACTCCAAACGCCGTAAAAATCAACGAGGATTTTTTTCCCGATTTATAAAAAATACTGGGCCGAAGAAGTGCCAGAGGGGCGCCAGCAGGTGGCCACAAGCCTTCTTGGCGCGGCCACCCCCCTGGTCGCCGCATGAGGGCTTGTGGGCAGCCTGCTGGCCCACTGGCCCCCTCTTCTGCTATATGAAGGGTTTCGTCTAGGAAAAAAAATCAAGGAGGAGCTTTTTCATGGATTCGCTGCCACCACGAGGCGGAACTTGAGCAGAACCAATCTAGAGCTCCGGCAGGACGATCCTGCGGGGGAAACTTCCCTCCTGGAGGGGGAAATCGTCGCCATCGTCATCACCAACACTCCTCTCATTGGAGAGGACTCGTCACCATCAACATCTTCATCAGCACCATCTCATCTCCAAACCCTAGTTCATCTCTTGTAACCAATCTCCGTCTCGTGATTCCGATTGGTACTTGTAAGGTTGCTAGTAGTGTTGATTACTCTTTGTAGTTGATGCTAGTTGGATTATTTGGTGGAAGAGTTTATGTTCAGATCCTTGATGGTACTCATTACCTCTCTGGTCATGAATATGATTATGCTTTGTGAGTAGTTACTTTTGTTCCTGATGACATGGGATAAGTCATGCTAATAGTAGTCATGTGAATTTGGTATTCGTTCGATATTTTGATGTGTTGTATGTTGTTTTTCCTCTAGTGGTGTTATGTGAACGTCGACTACATAACACTTCACCATTATTTGGGCCTAGAGGAAGGCATTGGGAAGTAGTAAGTAGATGATGGGTTGTTAAAGTGACAGAAGCTTAAACCCTAGTTTATGCGTTGCTTCGTAAGGGGCTGATTTGGATCCACTAGTTTAATGATATGGTTAGACTTTGTCTAAATTCTTCTTTCGTAGTTGCGGATGCTTGCGAGAGGGGTTAATCATAAGTGGGATGCGTGTCCAAGTAAGGGCAGTACCCAAGCGCCGGTCCACCCACATCTCAAACTATCAAATTAACGAACGCGAATCATATGAACATGAGGAAAACTAGCATGACAGAAATTCCCGTGTGTCCTCGGGAGCATTTTTCCTCCTATAAGACTTTGTCCAGGCTTGGCCCCTGCTACAAAAGGGATTGGGCCACTTTGCTGCACCGTTGCTACTTTTGTTGCTTGTTTCTTGCTACGAATCATCTCACCACACAATCACTTGTTACCGATAATTTCAGTGCTTGTAGATATTTCCTTGCTGAAAACCACTTGTCAGATCCTTCTGCTCCTCGTTGGGTTCGACACTCTTACTTATCGAAAGGACTACGATTGATCCCTATACTTGTGGGTCATCATCCGCCACCACCCAGACATGTACAACGATCACATCTATTCATCGTGCGGCCCCTCACCAGTAGCAGCCGCAGCCAGCCCGCCGCCTGTGCCTAAGCCTCGCATCGGCCGGACCTCACTACACGTACTTGGATGCCGTCCCGCCGGACCATCAAACTAGGCGGATCTCACCATCCCTCTCCAGCTCCCTTGTGCTCTCTCTCTTCCCTAACTGACTTCTCTCTCTCCCACCATAGGACTGTAACGTCCAAGATGTGATCCTATCCTTATTTTGGCGTGAGGGCCTCGACAGGGATAGAAGCGCATCTCGTCGTTTCGCAAGAATGGATATCGTTACAAGTACATGTACTGAAAAGATGAGTATAAGGAGTTGGATTACACTCACCACAAACTACATCAAGTTCACATTAATACAATAGTAAATAGTCATCATGGAGAAGAGCAGGGTCCGACTACGGACGAAAACAAATGATAAAAGAATGACGATAAACCAAAGACGGTGCTGCTACGGTCGACCGTTCGGGTATCAAACGGACTCCGATTGCGATGAAATTTGGGAGGCACCCTACCTACATTAAAATAAGCCCGCATGACAACTATCAACCCAATTCGAGAATATTTTATACACACTTTTCAAAAAAATATTTTAACGATGCCGAAGGTGCGTGCGTGTGTGGTTGGTCTCAAAACGGTCAACGACAAAACAGAGAGAACCGACAACTAATAACGGATGCATGTTTTGAAAACTGGTACCAATAGAGTGTCGATGCAATGCGGATGATGCGATGATGAATGCGAGAAACCAATAATAACACGGTGATAATAGAATAAAAGGGGAATATTTTGGAGCCTTGGTCTCGGGCTGTTACAACTCTCCTACAGCAACAAGAGATCTTGCCCCGAGATCTAAGAATAAAAGGGAAGAGGAAGAGAAAGAGTAATAGATAAAACCTTGTTGCTTCTTTGACAAACAAGTGAAACCAATGAAACTTAGAGGTTGCAAGGAGATGAAGAATGATACGAGAGAGAAGCAAGAATTCAATCAAAATTTGGGCAGCACTTCGGTAGGAAATTGAGGACAAAAAATTGATAAGATGGAAAGATCTTGACAAGATTCACAACAAAACAACTAAATTGAATAATCAACGAGAGAGCATGATCTTTATAGAACAAGATGATAGATTGAAGAGAGCAACACCACAACAACTCTGGATCGTTGGGAAGAAGGAATGGAGAAGAAAATGAAAAGTACTACCATAATTAATCGAAGAGCCTCCGGACAAGGATAATTGAACGTAGTTGTTGGAAAAACAACATGAAAAGAACAAGTTTGTTGTGGGCTTATGAAAACCATCCTAAAATCATGAGGTCGCAACAGGCCACTAACAGAATCAGGGATTGATTGGATGCAACAGAAAGGCAAAAGTTCTTACACCAAGAGGATATATTGAGAACTTGGATCAACGATAATCACCATAATAGCAACAATCCTTAGGAAAAGCTTTAGGTGAAATCTAAAGCCACATAGATCAATGAAGAAACTATGGGTTTGAAAATATCTCATGATCATAGAATCGGTGGGTTTAAATATTTCATTCTTGAAACAAATTTTCTTCGAGACTCCTCCACTGACAAGAATGCTATGACACCACTTCAAAGGATAAAGGAGTTAGAATTGCTCTTTTAAATGCAAGATAAAGAATACTTGAGGTTCTCCAACAAGAATCTTGAAGAATACCTTGACAATGAAGAGATCTTGAACCGCCTAACAGAAAACTTGAATGAGGCACCAGAATAATTGAGAGACAAAAAAGAGACAACAATTGAGAAGAATTTGAGAATAAAAGTTGAACGTTGAGAACGAAGAAATCTAGTTAAATGATGGCCTTTGAAGGATCGAGAATGCAAACAACTTTGAAATGCACCGAATAGATATGGAAAGAATTCTCATGATTGGTAACAATTGAGAAGATAACAAAAAGGTGAAATGTTGAATCTTCAAGAGAATGGACCAAAATTTGAGAGAAACACTCCTTCGGTCTTCAATGATGAGAATGATGGAAAGAAGCATCATCAAGAATTACTGAAACACTCTGGAATAATGAATTAGGAAAGGTTGAGCCAAAGAAGAAAATAATTTGCAAATGTTCTTGGAGAAGGATTATGACTGATGGAATTCATACTTACGTCATAATTGAATAGAATTTGAGTTCTCCGGGATAAGATTAGAATAACCAGGTAAGATCCTAGGAACTAACCTATGGGTTATGGGTCCACTCAAAGGAAACCACCGTTGAAACAATTGATTAGACAAGAGAGATTGCACCGGTGCAAATGAAAACTTGATGAGGTTGGGAACCTCGAAATAATTGAAAGGATTGAGCACAAGAAACTATGAGATATGTTGAAAACTCCGGATAGAATGGAGAGCGATGAAAAAAGAAGAAAGGCTTGAATACGAATTTCCAACGCAGGAATCGTTGAACAAAAGAAAAGGATATGATGAACATCGAGAGCTTGAATTGAAAAGAGAACAAGAATGAAGAAATGATGAATTAGAACTCCTGAGAATCTTCATAATGAATCACCAGGAGCAAAAGAAAAGAAAAGATAGCAGAAGCAATAAAGAAAGGAAGACACTTGGATGAGAATTGAATCACTAAAGAAAAGGGCGGGAGGGCGGGGAAAACAAAGACAACTTGGGACGGATGGGAAAACTCTGAAAAGAAATGAGAGATTGATCTGGAAAATATTGGAGAGGATTGAATTCACTTAAAGAGAAGCACACCGGTTGAAAGAATTGATAAGACCACTTGATTGAGCAAAAGGATCAACATTCCCATAAAATTATGAGAATACCTCTTGGAAATATATGAAATCACCATTGGACATCGAAGCAAGTCAAATTACAATATTCCAACAAAACAAAGGATGAGGCTTACAACACAAGCCGAAACAAATTCATGACACAGACTTCGTCTGATATTTTCGTGGTATTCCACTAGATGTTGAACCCCAACCTCACATCATGCATCTGTTGAAAGCTTGTGCTATAAGTAACTACTTGAATTCCCATCTTAGAACTCCTAAAATTTCTGGTCATGCAATTGGGTCCATGGATACAAGGAGAAAATTTCAATCAGCTCCTAGCAATAACACTAACCCGTCCAGTGTATCACATCCATTAACACATAACTAGAATCTCATAAACTCATCTACCTCAGACCCTCGTAATCACAACGATACCAAGTATGGCGGTACATCCAAACTCTCTCCACCATTACTGGGGATGCCGGACTCCTCTCGCCACTACTAGTATTGAAGCAATTTTTAACATCCTTTGTCCTGAGATACTAAGAAATCTGAATGATAATGATGTGTTCAAGAATCCCTTGGAGCTCAACCCCCTCGAAGAAATCAAGTCAGGCAGGAGGCACCAAGACAGAACTCCGTCACATCGACATCATATAGATTCCAAAAATATACACGTGATCCTAAAAATTAGCGAGAAGAGGAGTAGAATTAAAGTTATTACGTCAAGATTCCTCACCAGAGCAGAGAAGAGGAAAAAAGAATCCCACTCTCCGATATATAACTAGACTCAAAGCAGTTTTCCACTAGACTCGACTCGGCCAAGTTCGATCGATCAAGGGGGCTCCTAGGTCGATACTGCTCTGATACCAACTTGTAACGTCCAAGATGCGATCCTATCCTTATTTTGGCGTCAGGGCCTCTATAGGGATAGAAACGCATCTCTTTATTTCATAAGAATGGATATCGTTACAAGTACATGTACTGAAAAGATGAGTATAAGAAGTTGGCTTAAACTCGTCACAAACTACATCAAGTTCACATCAATACAACAGTAAACAGTCATCATGAAAAATAGCAGGGTCCGACTACGAATGAAAACAAACGATAAAATAACGATGGTAAACCGATGATGGTGCCGCTATAGTCGACCATTCGGGTATCAAACAGACTCCGATTGCGATGAAATTGGGCACCCGGCCTACCTACATTAGAATTAGACCAGATGCCAACTTTTAACCCAACCCGAGAATATTTTATACATACTTTTAAAAAACAATATCTTAACGATGGCACGGTCATGTGCGTGTGTCGTTGTTCTCAAAACGATTAATGACAAAACAGAGAGAATCGACAACTAATAACGGATGCAAGTTTTGAAAACAGGTGGCAACGGAATGCCGATGCAATGCGGATGATGCGAATGATGCGATGATAAATGCGACAAGCGAATAAAAACACGGCGATAACGAAATAAAAGGGGAATCTTCGGGAGCGTCGGTCTCGGGTTATTACAAGGACAATGATGGAGGTCGACCAAACACCAGCCCCTGCCGGATCGAGCGATCCCCGCCGTTCTCTGCCGGATCCGTTGCTGCATCGCCCACGTCGCCGTACGCCACCGCCCTCCACGCACTCGGGATTTAGCGAGATGAAGGGGGCGATCCACAATGCTCGTACACCCATGCATGGGCCTGTGGGAAATATGCCCTAGACGCAATAATAAAATGGTTATTACCATATTTCCTTGTTCATGATAATCGTCTATTGTTCATGCTATAATTGTATTAACAGGAAACAGTAATACATGTGTGAATAAATAGATCACGATGTGTCCCTAGCAAGCCTCCAGTTGGCTAGCTCGTTGATCAATAGATGATCATGGTTTCCTGATCATGGACATTGGATGTCATTGATAACGGGATCACATCATTAGGAGAATGATGTGATGGACAAGACCCAGTCCTAAGCATAACACTAGATCGTGTTGTTCGTATGCTAAAGCTTTTCTAATGTCAAGTATCTTTTCCTTCGACCGTGAGATTGTGCAACTCCCGGATAGCGTAGGAGTTCTTTGGGTGTATCAAACGTCACAATGTAATTGGGTGACTATAAAGGTGCACTATGGGTTTCTCCGGAAGTATCTGTTGGGTTGGTACGAATCGAGACCTCGATTTGTCACTCCGTCTGACGGAGAGGTATCTCTGGTCCCACTCGGTAATCCATCATCATATTAAGCTCATTGTGACCAAGGAGTTAGCCACGGGATGATGTGTTACAGAATGAGTAAAGAGACTTGCCGGTAACGAGATTGAACAAGGTATAGGGATACCTACGATCGAATCTCGGGCAAGTATCATACCGATAGACAAAGGGAATTGCGTACGGGATTTATTGAATCCTTGATATCGTGGTTCATCCGATGAGATCATCGTGGTACGTGTGGGAACCAACATGGATATCCAGACCACGCTGTTGGCTATTGGTTGGAGAGATGTCTCGGTCATGTCTTCACGTCTCCCGAACCCGTAGGGTCTACACACTTAAGGTTTGATGACGCTAGGGTTAAAGGGTAATAGTGTACGTGGTTACCGAAGGTCGTTCGAAGTCCGGGATGAGATCCCGGACGTCACGAGGAGTTCCGGAGGTAAAGAATGATATATAGGATGAAAGGTTTTGGACATCAAAAATGTTTCGGGCGTCACCGGTAGCGTACCGGGACCAACAGAAAGGGTTCCGGAGGTCCACCGGAAGGGGCCAGCATCCCCAAAAGGTTACATGGACCAAAAGGTGGAAGGGAACCAGCCCAGAGTGGGCTAGTGCGCCTCCCACCAGGGGTCCAAGGCGCAGGGGAGAGGGAAGGGGGGAAAACCCTAAGCCAGGTGGGCCTAAGGCCCACCAGGGGTGCGCCACACCCCTCCTCCCCTCCTGGCCGCCACCTCCTGGCGCAGATGGGGGCTGCCGCACCCCTTGGGGGTGGCAACCCTAAGGGCTGAGCCCCCACCCTCTCCCCCTATATATAGTTGAGGTTTGGGGCTGTTTTGAGACACACGAATCTCTCTCTCTCTCGGCGCAGCCCTACCTCTCTCCTTCCTCGTCCTCCGCGGTGCTTGGCGAAGCCCTGCCGGAGTTCCACGTAGCTCCACCGCCACCACGTCATCATGCGGTCGGAGCTCTTCCTCAACCTCTCCTCCCTCCTTGCTGGTTCAAGGTGTTGGAGACATCACCGGGCTATACGTGTGTTGAACGCGGAGGTGCCGTGATTCACCACATAGATCTGAACCGGCCGCGATCTGAATCGCTGCGAGTACGACTCCATCGACCGCGTTCATAGTAACGCTTCTGCTTTGCGATCTTCAAAGGTATGAAGATGCTCTACAACCTCTCTCGTTGCTGGTCTCTCCATAGATAGATCCTTATATGGCGTAGGAAAATTTTGAATTTACTACGTTCCACAACAGTGGTATCAGAGCCAAGGTTCTATGCGTAGAGTCTATGCACGAGTAGAACACAAAAGTTGTGGGCACTGATTTTGTCAATTGCTTGTTGTTACTAGTCTTATCTTGATTCGACCGTATCGTGGGATGAAGCGTCCCGGACCGAGTTTACACGTACTCTTACATGAGAATGGTTCCGCCGACAGACATGCACTTGTTGCATAAGGTGGCTAGCGGGTGTTTGTCTCTCCCACTTTAGTCAGATCGGATTCGATGAAGAGGGTCCGTATGAAGGGTAAATAGCATTGGCATATCAACGTTGTGGCTGTCATGTAGGTAAGAAACGTTCTTGCTAGAAACCCAAATCAGCCATGTAAAACTTGCACCAACAATTAGAGGACGTCTAACTTGTTTTTGCAGGGTATGCTATGTGATGTGATATGGCCAAAAGGATGTGATGTTGCATATGTGATGTATGAGATTGATCATGTTCTTGTAATAGGATTCACGACTTGTATGTCGATGAGTATGACAACCGGCAGGAGCCATAGGAGTTGTCTTAATTTATTGTATGAGATGCAACGCCATGTTGATTACTTTACTTTGTTGCTAAACATTAGCTATAGTAGTAGAAGTAATAGATTGGCTTGACGACCTCACGAAGCCACAGTGATGGAGATCATGGTGTCATGCCGGTGACGATGATGATCATGGTGCCCCGAAGATGGTTATCAAAGGAGCAAGATGATAATGGACATATCATGTCACTATATGATTGCATGTGATGTTTATCATGTTTTACATCTTATTTCTTAGAGCGTCGGTAGCAAAGATAAGATGATCCCTCATGAAAATTTCGAGAAAGTATTCCCCTAAGTATGCACCATTGCAAAGGATCATTGTCTCGAAGCACCACGTGATGATCGGGTGTGATAGATTCTAACGTTCGCATACAAGGGGTGTAAGCCAGGTTACACACGAAGAACACTTAGGTTGACTCGACGAGCCTAGCATGTACAGACATGGCCTGGAATACAGGAGACCGAAAGGTCGAACATGAGTCATATGGTTGATACGATCAGCATGGAGATGCTCACCATTGATGATTAGTCTGTCTCATGTGATGATCAGACATGGGCTAGTCGACGTGGATCGTGTAACACTTGGATGACTAGAGGGATGTCGATCTAAGTGGGAGTTCATCAGATGAACTTAATTATCATGAACATAGTCAAATAGGTCTTTGCAAATTATGTTGTAACTTACGCTATAGCTCTACGGTATTTGATACATTCCTAGAGAAAATATGGTTGAAAGATAGAAGTAGCAATTATGCGGACTCGGTCCGTTAACTGAGGATTGTCCTCATTGATAAACAGAAGGCTTATGTCCTTAACGCACCGCTCGGTGTGCTGAACCCCAAGCGTGATCTATGGATGTTGTGAACATCCGACATACACGTTTTTTATAACTACATGATACTTTAGTGCATATTGCTTGAACGACTTAGAATTAAGGCGTTAAAGACGTTTCGAACGTCGCAGGACATACGTGATGACCCACGAGATGAAAATGGGATTTCATGCTCGTGCCCTTGTTGAGAGGTATGAGACCTCCGACAAGATTCTTTGTCTAAAAAAGTAAAGGAGAAGAGCTAAATCATTGAGCATGTGCTCAGATTGTCTGAGTACTACAATCGCTTGAATCGAGTGGGAGTTGATCTTCCAGATACGACAGTGATAGCTCTCCAAAGTCATTGACACCAAGCTACTAGAGCTTCGTGATGAACTATAACATATCAAGGATGGATATGATGATCCTTGAGTTATTCTCTATGTTTGACACTGCGGAAGTAGAAATCAAAAAGGAGCATCAATTGTTGATGGTTTGTGAAACCGCTAGTTTCAAGAAGGGAAAGTGCATGAAGGGATACTTCACTAAACGCAAACCAGTTGCTGCTCTAGTTAAGAGACCCAAGGTTGAACCCAAACCCGAGACTAAGTACTTCTGTAATAAGGGGAACAGTCACTGAAGAGGAACTACCCTAGACACTTGGTAGATGAGAAGGCTGACAAAGTCGACAAAAGTATATTGGATATACATGATATTGATGTGTACTTTACTAGTACTCCTAGTAGAACCAGGGTATTACATACCGGTTCTGTTGCTAAGTGTTAGTAACTCGAAATAAAAGCTACAGAATAAACAAATACTAGCTAAAGGCGAGGTGATGATGTGTGTTGGATGTGTTTCCAAGGTTGATATGATCAAACATCGCACGCTCCCTCTACCATCGAGATTAGTGTTAAACCTGAATAATTGTTATTTGGTGTTTGTGTTGAGCATAGACATGATTGGATTATGTTAACGACAAAAACAATTATTCATCTAAAGAGAATAATGGTTATTCTATTTACTTGAATGATACCTTAAATGGTCTTGCACCTAGAATGAAGGATTTATTAAATCTCGATCATAGTGATACACATGTTCATAATATTGTTGCCAAAAGATATTAAGTAGTAATGATAGTACCACTTACCTGTGGCACTGCTGCTTGAGTCATATTGGTATAAAATGCATGAAGAAGATCCATGCTGATGGATCTTTGTACTCACTCATTTTTGAAACGTTTGAGACATGCAAACCATGCCCGCTGGTATAAACGCATGAAGAAACTCCATGCGGATGGATCATTTGACTCACCTGATTATGAATCACTTGAGACATGCAAATCATACCACATGGGCAAGATGACTGAAGACCTCTTTTTCCAGTGAGATGGAACAAGAATGTAACTTGTTGGAAGTAATACATTTTGATGTGTGCAGTCCGATGAGTACTGAGGCACGCAGTGGATATTATTATGTTGATACTTGAGAAATGATTTGAGTAGATACTAGTATATTGACTTGATGAAACACATGTCTGAATTATTGAAAAAAGGTTCAAGTAATTTCAGAGTGAAATTGAAGATCATTGTGACAAGAGGATAATATGTCTACGATGTGATCATGGAGGTAAACATATATATCTGAGTTACGAGTTTGGTAAATGTTTAAGACAAGGTGAAAATTGTTTCACGTGAAAAATGTTTCACAACTCATGCCACCTAGAACACCATTGTCTGATGGTGTGTCCATATGTCATAATCGTGCACTATTAGACATAGTTCATACTATGATATTTCTTATCAAATTACCAGTGTCGTTTATGGGTTAGGCATCAGAGACAACCATATTCACTTTAAATAGGGAACCACTCAATTCTATTGAGATGACAACATGTGAACTATGGTTTAGAGAAACCTAAGCTGTCATTTCTTAAGAGTTTGGGGTTGTGATGCTTGTGTGAAAGAGTTTAAGCCGGATAAGCTCGAACCAAAAGCGGATAAATGCATCTTCATAGGACAACCAAAACAGTGGGGTATACCTCCTATCTCAGATCCAGAAGCAAAAGTGTTTGTTTCTAGAAACGGGCCCTTTCTCGAGGAAAAGTTTCTCTCGAAAGAATTGAGTGGGAGTTTTAGTGGAAACTTGATGAGGTTATCTGAACCATCACTTCAACCAGTGTGTGTGTAGCAGGGCGCAGGAAGTTGTTCCTGTGGCGCCTACACGAATTGAAGTGGAAGCTAATGATAGTGATCATGAGACTTTAGATCAAGTTACTAGAAACCTTGTAGGTTGACAAGGTCACATACTGCTGCTACAGAGTGGTACCGTAACCTTGTCTTGAAGGTCATGTTGTTGGACAACAATGAACCTACGAGATATGGAGAAGCGATGGTGGGCCCGAATTCCGACAAATGGCTGGAGGCCATGAAATCCGAGAGAGGATCCATGTATGAAAAACAAAGTATAGACTTTGGAGGAACCACTTGATGGTCATAAGACTATAAACTGTGAATGGATCTTTAAAAGGAAGCTCAAATAGTTGGTGAAAAGTCAACACTAAGATAGCTCAACTTGTCGCAAAGGTGTTTTCAACAAAGGTCAAAGAGTTGACTACGATGAGACTTTCTCACTCATAGCGATGCTGAAAGTCTGCTGAAAATATGTTAGCAGTTGCTGCATCATTTATGAAATATTGCAGATAGGATGTCAAAATATTGTTTCCTCGACGGTTTCCTTGAGGAAAAGTTGTATGTGATACAACCAGAAGGTTTGTCGATCCTAAAAAGGTGCTAACAAGTATGCAAAGCTCCAGCGATCCTTCTATGGACTGGAGCAAGCATCTCGGAGTTGGAATATAAAGTTTGATGAGATGATCAAAGTTTTTGGTTCTATACAAAGTTTGTGAGAAACTTGTATTTCCAAAAGGTGAGTGGGAGCACTATATAATTTCTGATGAATATGTGTGGTTGACATACTGTTGATCGGAAATAATGTAGAATTTCGGCAAAGCATAAAGGGTTGTTTGAAAGGAGTTTTTCAAAGGAAAACCTAGATGTACCTACTTGAGAGTTGAGCATTAAGATCTATAAAGATAGATCAAAGTGATTAATGGAACTTTCAACGAAATGCATGCCTTGACAAGTTTTTGAAGGAGTACAAAACAGATCAGCAAAGAAGGAGTTCTTGGCTATGTTGTAAGGTGTAAATTTGAGTACGACTCAAATCCTGACCATGGCAGAAGAAAGAGAAAGGATGAATGTCGTCCCCTATGCATCAGCCGTAGGCTCTACAAGTATGCTATGCTGTGTACCGCACCTAAATCGTGCCTTGCCATGAGTTAGTCGTGGGGTACAAGTGTGATCCAGGAATGGATCACTGGACAGCGGTCGAAGTTATCTTTAGTAAATAATGGACTAAGGAATTTTTCTCAATTATGGAGTTGATTAAAGAGTTCGTCGTAATGGAGTTACGTCGATGTAAGCTTTGTCACTAATCCGAAGGACTATGAGTTGTGAACCGGATTCTCATAGTGGAGAAATTATTTGGAATGGTTCCAGATGGGGCGTATTAGTATCTATATGATGACGTAGAGATTTGTACAGCACACACAGATCTGAAAGGTTCAGACCCGTTGACTATAAACCTCTCTCGCAAGCAAGACATGATCGAACCCCAGAACTGTATGGGTGTTGAATTCACAGCAATCACATAGTGATGTGAACCAGATTATTGACTCTAGTGCAAGTGGGAGACTATTGGAAATATGCCCTAGAGGCAATAATAAAATGGTTATTATCATATTTCCTTGTTCATGATAATCGTCTATTGTTCATGTTATAATTGTATTTACAGGAAATAGTAATACATGTGTGAATAAATAGATCAGAATGTGTCCCTAGCAAGCCTCTAGTTGGCTAACTCGTTGATCAAGAGATGATCATGGTTTCCTGATCATGGACATTGGATGCCATTGATAACGGGATCACATCATTAGGAGAATGATGTGATGGACAAGACCCAATCCTAAGCATAACACTAGATCGTGTTGTTCGTATGCTAAAGCTTTTCTAATGTCAAGTGTCTTTTCCTTCGACCGTGAGATTATGCAACTCACAGATACCATAGGAGTGCTTTGGGTGTATCAAACATCACAACGTAACTGGGTGACTGTAAAGGTGCACTACGGGTATCTCTGAAAGTATCTGTTGGGTAGGTACGAATCGAGACCAGGATTTGTCACTCCGTGTGACGGAGAGGTATCTCTGGGCCCACTCGGTAATCCATCATCATATTGAGCTCATTGTGACTAAGGAGTTAGCCACGAGATGATGTGTTACGGAATGAGTAAAGAGACTTGCCGGTAACGAGATTGAACAAGGTATAGGGATACCGACGATCGAATATAGGGAAATATCATACCGATAGACAAAGGGAATTGCGTACGTGATTGATTGAATCCTTGACATCGTGGTTCATCCGATGACATCATCGTGGAACATATGGGAACCAACATGGATATCCAGACCCCATTGTTGGTTATTGGCCAGAGAGATGTCTCGGTCATGTCTGCACATCTCCCGAACCCGTAGGGTCTAGACACTTAAGGTTCGATGACGCTAGGGTTAAAGGGAAATAGTGTACGTGGTTACCGTAGGTTGTTCGGAGTCCCGGATGAGACCCCGGACGTCACGAGGAGTTCCGGAATGGTCTGGAGGTAAATATTGACATATAGGATGAAAGGTTTTGGACATCGAAAATGTTTTGGGCGTCAGCAGTAGCGTACCGGGATTACCGGGAGCACCGGAAAGGGTTTCGGAGGTCCACCGGGAGGGGCCACCAGCCCCAAAAGGTGACATGGGCCAAAAGGTGGAAGGGAACCAGTAGAGAGTGGGCTGGTGCGCCTCCCACTAGTGGCTCAAGGCGTAGGGGAGAGGGAAGGGGGGCAAACCCTAAGCCAGGTGGGCCTAAGGCCCACCAGCGGTGCGCCACACCCCTCCTCCCCTCTTGACCACCACCTCCTGGCGCAGATGGCGGTTGCCGCACCCCTTGGGTTTGGGAACCCTAAGGGTTGCGCCCCTCCCTCTCCCCCTATATATAGTTGAGGTTTGGGGCTGTTTTGAGACACACAAATCTCTCTCTCTCTCGGCGCAGCCCTACCTCTCTCCTTCCTCGTCCTCTGCGGTGCTTGGCGAAGCGCTGCTGGAGTTCCACGTAGCTACACCGCCACCACGCCGTCGTGCTGCCGGAGCTCTCCCTCAACCTATCCTCCCTCCTTGTTGGTTCAAGGTGTTGGAGACGTCACCGGGTTGTACGTGTGTTGAACGTGGAGGTGTCGTGATTCGGCACATAGATCGGAACCAACTGCGATCAGCATCGCTGCGAGTACGACTCCATCGACCGCGTTCATAGTAACGCTTCCTCTTAGCGATCTTAAAAGGTATGAAGATGCTCTACAACCTCTCTCGTTGCTCGTTTCTCCATAAATAGATCCTTATATGGCGTAGGAAAATTTTGAATTTACTACGTTCCCCAACAGGGCCATGCCACATGGCTCAACGCGCTCCTCACCCCGGCACATCCAAGCTAGACCGTTGGGTCCTGCTGCACCGCATTCCGACGCATCTCCTTGCTTATGCCTTTCCCAGTAGACCTTGTGGGCCTCGGCTTTACCCGGCCAAGCAGTGTCGGCCTGCCCCGCATGCTGAGGCCTCTCCTCGCCTCGCCTCGAAGCACAGCCAGCCTAGCTCGACCGGCCTCGGGCCCAAGTGGTGATTGCCCCCGTAGCCCAATCTTTCGCCGTGGGTGTTATATAATATTGTGCAGATGCCCTGTGTAGCCCGATTTCTGCAGATTCAGTCCAGATTTATATTTTTTCAGCGCTACGGATTTATCTAATTTCCAGGGAATTCTTTAATTAGAGAAAATTGCATCATTTTGCATTGCTAATAGATAACTAACTGTGCATCATATACAAAAACCATAGATATGTAAAATGTCGAAAATTTTGTGTACATTAATAATATCCAACTTTCATGCATGTTTAAAGATGTTTAACGTACGGTTTGCATTGTTTTTGCGTGATGCCATATTAAAATGATTTAATTCATAGAAAATAACCGTGCATCGGATTCTAAAACTTTATAAATGAAAAATGCCTAGAATTTTGTGTAGTTTCACAATATCCAACTTTCAACCATGCTAAGTATATTTAACTTGCTATTTTGATGTAATTTGCATTAACGTAATATAAAAATGGTTTGTGTCATAATTAATTAGTCATAACGTCGATTAAAATGATCCACATATGTAATTTGACCACAAAAATGTGTAGAATAACTTGGTGGCATTTATTTTGCTATTTAAAAACATGATATTTTTGTATAGGCAAAACAGTACAAAAATCTTCATTTGCATATGGGGACTTTCCGGAATTATTATTCTTTGTTCCGGCCTTATTTGAACTTGCCTAGAATTTTAGGTAGTTTCGTAATATGTTGTTGCATCCATGATTAACATGCTTGTGGCTGTCATTTGCATACATTTTGCATTCATGTCATATCATCTTGTGGTGATCATATCTTTTAGACTGTAGGTCTGTTTTAGATAATCTATATATGTAAATCGAATAGAATGATAGGTAGAATCACATGGTCCACTTTATTTATCTATTTAACAAGTATAAAAATATGTTTAGTTCAAATGTGAACAATTTTTTAAATTAACATACGGTGTTGTTTCGGGAATACTATAAGTTGTTTCCAACCTCATTTAAAATGTCTAGATAGTGTAGTTTATTTATGCTTCAGCTCTTACGGGGTTTGACTACATTTAAACTTGTTGAGTAAATAAACGGGAGTGAACTAAATATTTGAATGTGGAGCTTCGTCAATATGCAACTCGTTGCATATTGAGCTTCTTTTAATGTGTAGTATTAATTGTTGTGCTTTGCCATGCCTTGCATAATTGAAATGGACATACATCATACTTGATTAGGCATCTTGTCATGAATATGTTGTGCTGTTTATCGTGTGCTCATTGTTGTTTCCGGATAGCTTCCTCTTAATAGAGTCCCGCTAGCATGTCCGGATGTGAGGACTCGTTCGACCACATTGGTTCGTCTACTCCACGGATTCGTTCTTCTTCAAGCGGGATCACAAGCAAGATGATCATTTTCCTAGAGAGCATTACTATCATTGACATGCTAGTTGTCTCGTTTCTATCACTATGTCTCACTACCTACCACCTGTCATGTTAAGCCTCCCAACATTGCCATGAAAAGCCTCTAACCCCTCACATCCTAGCAAACCACTGTTTGGGTATGTTACCACTTGTTCAACCTTCTTATAGCGTTGCTAGTTGCAGGTGCAGTTGCTTCCACGTGAAAACATGGGTTCCTTTTTATATCACCATATTATTTCTATTTAATTTAATGCATCTATATGCTTGGTAAAGGATGGAAGGCTTGGCCTTCTAGCCTGGTGTTTTGTTCGACCTTTGTCGCCCTAGTTCCTTGTGTACCGGTGTTATTTTCTATATTGAGCGCTCCTAACATGCTTGGGGTTGTTATGGGGCCCCTTGTATTTCATTTTGGGATAAAACTCGTCTAGCAAGGCCCAACATTGGTACCGCATTTGCCTAATAACTAATAAACATGCATAGGAACCCGTCGAACCCCGTGGATAATTAATCAACCCCCTCGGCCAGTGCTCCTCGTGAGTGTTGTTCCAACCCACAACAACTTATTAACGCTACCCGGGGAAACTCGGTATTTGGCGTGGTAACCATCGCTCATCTGGTGTTCCCTGAGAACGATATACACAACTCCTATCAGGATTGTTGGCACGTCGGGCGGCTTTGCTGGATTTGTTTTACCTTTCTCAGACGTCTTGTGCAAGGAAATCCGAGGATTCTTTGGGCTATTTCAAGCTTGAGGTTTTCCACCAAGAATCTGAGGAGATCATAGGTTTTCTGTGGTCGAGGATTCTGACGCAGCTTGTGGTAGTTTGTGATGGACTAGTTGGAGCACCTCTGCAGGGTTAAATTTTTTGAAAAGTCGTGCCCGCGGTTATATGGCAACTTGGAAACTTTGTTTAACACCTGGTCATAGAAACCTGAAGTTAACTTAATTAAAACTTGCCAACTGTGTGCGTAAGCATGATTGTCTCTTCTCGTGAGTTGTCTATCCGAGAGAGTACATGGTGGGGTTATGTCTGACCTAAGTAGGTGTTTAGGATCACATTGAGATCATTATTATTTCACGACCGTTATGCATAGATCAACCCCGCCACCTCTATTTCTTGTACTCATAAGTTAGCCACCTAAAATAAATGCTTAGTTGCTTGCTGCAGCCTCACCACTTAAACATACCTCATGTATTAAGCTTTGCTAGTCTTGATACCTTTGGAAATGAGATTGCTGAGTCCTGTGGCTCACAGATTACTAGACCAACAGTAGTAGGTATAGGTTGAGATTTTTGAGTTTCTTCTTCTTATTCTTCTTTGATCTAGGATTGGTTCTAGGCCGACAGCCTGGGATTGCAAGGATGGCCATCGTTCTTTTATCGTTTGATTTCGTCTATAGTCGGACCCTGCTCTTCTACATGGTGTATGTATGTACTGTTGTATTAATGTGTTCATGTTGTAACTTGTGGAGAGTGAAGCCAATTACATATACTCATCTCTTCTATACATGTACTTATAACGATATCCATTCTTGCGAAAGAAATGAGGTGCGCTTCTATCCCTATCGAGGCCCTCGAGCAAAAAATAAGGATAGGATCACATCTTGGGCGTTACAATGTCCCCCTTGTGCGTGGACCGAGCGTGAGCTGACAAGCATACAAAATCTGGAGTGGGGCGCCCCTCGACAGGGCTCCCTGAGGAAGACCTAGCACGAAGCAACAACCTAGCCACGTAAGGGTAAGTACTAAAAAGTGCTCCGGGGTTGTCATCTCAAGGCCCCCATCACGTGTCAAGGATTTGAGCCTAAGGAGCTGCGTACTATAGGACCCCGCCATCCCCACGAGCCTCTTCCCCTGGACTAGGAGGTCCAGGTTGAGTGAGACCCTATCAATGATGCAAGGACAACTCAGAAGACGGGCCTCCGTCGGCCAGAGTACAGGAAACACACAAAGGAAAATTGAAGACCTCGCGGAAGGAACAAAGGCGCCCCAAGCATAGCAGGAAACTACTACTTAAGACAAAAGTATATCACAAAATTTCTAGTGCCCTCCCAGTGCCAAGTGGTTCTTGGTGCAAAAGGAAAGAGATCGGAAAGCTTAAGTGGAGGAGGCGCTGTCTTCGTAATGGCTCTGTGAGGCTTCAGCTCCAAGGTTGTCGCTCCCCTCGGAGGGCACCGCCTGAACAAACCGCCCAACCAGGGACTCCACATGCTCGCGTACCTCACCCCTGAGGGGGCTCCGGAGATCTGTGCGCATCGACTCCATTTTGCAGGACAGGTCAAACGCGGGGTCATGGCGGCGGGGATTGGAGAAGATGCACGTCAGCGCTCTATCTAGAAGATCATACATGATGGACTAGATGTCTTCGTCCACCTTGGAGATGCCCAATTCCAACTCTCCACCACCTTGAGGAGGAAGTCGCGGTATGCCTCATTGCCATGCGCATGCAGCAGAGCAGGGGAGTCCCTGACGAAGGAGCGAAGCGCGCCGCCTGCGCGATAGGCCATATCCAGGAACTACCGAGCGTGCAGCGCCTCCATCAGCCACACATGCGCCGTGTCATCCCTGGCCGCCTGCAGGGCATCGGCGGCTTCACCAACTTGGGCCTGAAGTGACTTCAACTCCTCCTTGATCTCCCCCTCACTCGTAAGGGAGGCTTAGATGGTGACTTAGGCATCCCGCAGCTGGGCCTTGAGTGCGCTCACCTCCTCCTAGAGTGCATCACACCTGAGCTGGAGATGGCATTCAGGGTGGCCTCCCGCAATCGAGCCGCCCCGCGTCTACTTCGTCAAGGGCTTCCCAATGCTCCGCCGCAATGGCGTCCTCATTGGCAAGTATGCGCCCTTCCAGAGTCTCGAGACGCTTGCGCTCTACCTACTGATCGAAGGCGGTCTGGGCAGCCTCCTGGTCGGGGAGATCCACGTCTGTTGATACGTCTCCAACATACCTATAATTTATGAAGTATTTGTGCCATGTTTATCACAATTATATATGGTTTTGGTATAATTTGATTAGAACTAACACGGGCTGACACTGTTTTCAGCAGAACTACCGTGGTGTTGTTTTTTGTGCAGAAATAAAAGTTCCCCAAATGCAACGAAACTTTTTGAAGAATTTTTATATAAGGAAAGAGCCTGAGGAAACTTCGAGGAAGGACCAGAAGATGCTCAGGGTTCCCACACAACTCTGGGGCGCCCCCGGGCGTGGGCTGATGTAGTGTGGGCCCCCTTAGGCTCCCCTTTGCGTGAAACCGACACCCAAAATTCACATATATATAGGAACCTCTGATGGATAACCTAGAACGGGCACTCCATGTCCGCACGCCTCTGTATCCTCTGAAAACCAATCTTGACCCTGTTCGGGCACCCTGCTGGAGGGCGGAATCATCACCGGAGGCCATCTTCATCATCCGGACGGCGACCATTACAAGGAGGGCGTAGTCCACCCTCGAAGCTAGGGGTATGTACTAGTAGCTATGTGTTTCATCTCTCTCTCTCTCTTGTGATCTTGTGATGCCACAATCTTGATGTATCGTGGGCTTTGTTAATGTAGATGGATCATATGATGTTTCTCTCTACTCTACCTTTGTTGTGATGAATTTAATATTTTCCCTTTGAACTCTTGTCTTGTTGGATTGAATATTCAGATTTGAGAACACATGATATATGTCTTGCGTATGAATACTCGAGGTGACAATGGGGTATCATATTGACCACTTGATGTATGTTTTGGCACTCAACTTGCGGAGTCCCAGGGTGACATTGGGGTAATCTATGCATAGGGGTTGATGCACGTTTTCATTATCTTTTCTTCGATAGAAACTTTGGGGTCTCCTTGTAGTTGTTTGTGTGGATTGAATATTATGATTATGAAGTTGTTTGATGCTTTTCGTAGGATTAATTGAAGGATACTTGTGGTGACATTGGAGTATCTAGGTGACATTAGAGTTTGTTGATGTGTGTTATATAGTGCTATTTTACTTCGGACTCTAGGGATGTTTGTGACACCTATAGGAATAACCCAATAGATAAATCAGAAAGAATAGCTTTGAGATGGTTTATAACCCTACAAAAAATTATATCTTATGTTCTCCGCGAATAGGAATTCGGGAGTTATTCTTTATTGCAGTGTGAGGGATAATCATATGATCCAATTATGTTAGCACTGTTGAGAGATTGCACTAGCGAAAGTATGTATCATAGGCCTCATTTTCTATCATTGCAATACCGTTTGTGCTCCGTTTTATTATTTACTACCTTGTTGTTATTATTGTTCACACTACAAAAACTCATATCTACGATCCATACTACACTTTTATCATCATCTCTTCGCCGAACTAGTGCACCAATACAATTTTCCATTGTATTGGGTGTGTTGGGGACACAAGAGATTTCTTGTATTTGATAGAAGCGTTGCTTGAGAGAGACTATCTTCATCATACGCCTCCCTTGGATTGATAAACCTTAGGTCATCCACTTGAGGGAAAATTGCTACTGTCCAACGAAACTCTGTGCTTGGAGGCCCAACACGTGTCTACAAGAACAAGCTGTTTAGTAGACATCAAGCTCTTTTCTGACGCCATTTCTGGGGAGGTTAGTGCTCGAAGGTATATCTTTAGATATTGCAATCGAGTCTTTTAGTTTCTTGTTATATTACTAGTTTGGTTTTATAAAATAAAACTAAAAAAATGGAAATCAACTTGCATGAAATGCTTTAGCTTTATGATGTCATTTTTGAAAATAAGGATTCTGAAAGTTGTGCTCAATTGATTGAAGAAGAATTCTATAATTTTTTTAATTTGAATGATGAGCATGATTGCAATTTTGTTACTATGCTTTCTATGAATATCGATGATGCTAATGATGTGCAAAGCCACAAGCTTTGGGGATGCTATGTTTGATGAATATGATATTTTTAGTCCCCCAAGTTTTGTTGAGCAAATTTATTCTGATGAAAGCATGCCTCCTATTTATGATGATTATTGTGATGACATGTATGTTATAAAGAATAATGATGAAACTTGTCATCATGGTTTTTATTTTCAATTGGATTATGTCAAGAAAGTTTCTCATGATAGTTATTTTGTTAACTTTGCTCCCACCATTATTGATGAGAAGAAGTTTTCTTGTGTGGAGAGTAATAAATTTTCTATGCTTGTGGATCATGAAAAGAATGCTTTATGTGCTGGTTATATTGTTGAATTCATTCATGATGCTACTGAAAATTATTATGAGAGAGGAACAGATGCTTTTACTTATTCCAAAAATATCAAGTTTCCTCTTTATGTGTTGAAAGTTTTAAAGTCGTGCTTGTTTTGCCTTCCTATGGTCGTTGATTCTTTCTCCAATAAATTATTTTTTCACAAAATCCCTATGCATAAGAAGTGGGTTAGACTTAAATGTGCTAGTCATATGCTTCATGATGCTCTCGTTGTGTTTCAATTCTTTTCTTTTGCGTGAGCATCATTGAAATCATCATGCCTAGCTTGAAAGGCATTAAAGAAGAGTGCTTGTTGGGAGACAACCGAACACTTTTACCTCCTATTTTTGTGTATTCACATGATTAATCTAGTGTAGTAATCATGTTTTATAGCTTTTGTTTCAATAATGTGCCAAGTAAAGCCTTTGGGATAGTGTGGATGATAGTTGACTTGATTGTGTGCAAAAATAGAAACTTTTGTGCCTAGTGCAGAATTTTTATAAACTCATCAGAGCGATAAAAGCTTCGTAATTTTTACACATAATTTATTTACAAATTCCCCACGTTTTCCTACTTTTTCAGAATTTTTGGAGTTGCAAAAATTTCATGATTGTTCAGATAATTACAGACTATTCTGTTTTTGATAGAATCTACCTTGTTTGCATAGTTGCTTGTTTTAGCATTTCCATAGATTATATTAAGTGACATAAATTGTGGAAATGATAGAGTACAGTAGGAATTGTGTGAGAACAATTATGGATCTTGTCTTCGACGGTACCTAAGTGAATGATTTGCTCTTTATCATACTAACCCATCTGACGAAGTTCTGTTATGTTTTGTGTGATTAAAGTTTTCAAGTTTTGGGGATGCCCCGGAAGGCATCCCCTCTTTCGTCTTCCACATTATAGGTGACCTCACTTGGGACTATATTTTTATTCATCACATGATATGTCTTTTGCTTGGAGAACCATTTTATTTTGTTGAATTTTTCTTTTTGTTATTTATAATAAAGTTTTGTATCCTTTATTTAAATAAAAGTGTCAAGTGTAGCCTTTACCATGCTCAATTTGCAAGTGAATGAGTTGATGTTTCAAAACAGAAAGTTTGCAGTTAGTCCAAACATTCCCTAGAAAATTCAGTATGTCATAACATCTTGAAATTTTGACACAACATGCTCTTATAAATTCATTTTGACACAACATGCTCTTATAAATTCTCTACCATGTGGTAGATTTTCAAAAAAAATTGGAGTTAATTAAGAAGGATCTTGCTACATTGTTTACACACTAACCTGTTTAGATATATTGATGTTATGTTTGCATTGTTTGCACATGTTGTCTTGTTTAATCGTCCTATTTGAGGATAGGAGTTTAAAATATGCACAGGAATTTAGTGTGCAATGTTAAAATATAATTTTGGTGACTTGTTATAGTAGGGAATGATAAGGTTTTGCATTGATCTATACTAACTTATCTCACATGTTCTTGTTGAGTTTTATGTGGATGAAGTTTTTAATATTCAGAAAAACTGTGACATGATAGGAATTAAGGAGACACAAAAGCTATAGACTGGGGATGCCCAAGATATCCCAAGAAAATATTTCAAGAAGTCTCAAGCAACTAAGCTTGGGGATGCCCCGGTAGGCATCTGACCTTTCTTCTTCAACAATTATAGGTTAGTTTCCATTGAGCCTAAGTTTTTGCTTCTTCACATGAGTTGTGCTATACATGGTGTGTCATTCTATTTCCCTTTTGTTTGATGTTTTAATAAGATGATCAAGATCTGAAATCTTTATTTATAGAGAGTTCTCACATAGCTACTTAATTGTTTGACTAATCATTTGATCTTCACTTATATCTTTTTGGAGTAGTTTGTCCTTTACTCTTATTCTTCACTTGTATCCTATGAGTAAATTGTGAATGAATTGAACATCGTAAAGTTGAAGTATTATAACCTTCATATGCTTGTATCATGCCTAGTGGTAGGTTCACATTGAGTTTAGATGGTGAAATCTTTTGAAGCTTGACAACCACAATATTGGTCATAGAAACAATTCATGAATGAATAGTATGAGGAAGAGAACTTTCACATACAAATATATTATCTTGGACATCTTTTATGATTGTGAATACTCATTAATTATTTACAGACTTGAGCAAATTAGTTGAAGTTGGACAAGGAAGACAACGTAATGAGTTATGTTTGGGTATATTTGCATTGAAGGTATATTGTTATGGATCCTTCAACTTGTGGTGATTCCTTAGGATCTTTTGCTATCCAAAAATTCGCACTAAGTACAAATACTACTTGTGCATCCAAAAACCCTTAAACCCAGTTCCTTGCCATAAGTGTCCACCATATCTACCTATGGATTGAATAAGATCCTTCAAGTAAGTTTTCATCGGTGCAAAAATAAATAAAAATTCCTCCTAAATTAAATACGATCTTTACTTGTAAGGGAAAATAAGTGTGTTTCGAACTTGTGATGGTAAAGCAATAAAAACAACGGACCGCATAATAAAGGTTGCTATCAAAAGGGGCAATATCATGTGACGTTCCTTTTCATTACGAGTTTGCGCATCCACAAATAAAAAGGACATGACAACCTCTGCTTCCCTCTGCAAAGGGCCTATCTTTTACTTTCATGTTATTTAATTTTATGCAATTTTCTTTCATGTTGAGTCAATTCCTTCTCCCAACCTATTCTCTAGTTGGCAAGCATCATGTGGTGGGGAAATATCTAAGCACATATGACCAGTCAAATATATTTGATCATGAATTATTATTGTTGACAATTATCTCTGTGATAAATAAGTTGGGAGGCAAAACATTATGCCCCTATCTTTCTCTGTGTTCGATGGGTGCCATTTGTTCTAAAAATATGCTTTGAGTAGTAGAAATCATGGAGGACTAAATGATAATTGTGTATGTGGAGCTCTTTCTTAGACTTTGTTGAATTAAGTTGAATTGCAGTTGCTTGGTGACTAAGAACATAGGTTGTTGAGTTTTAAGAGAATGCTTTGTTTGAACCATAACATGTGAATTCGTTGCTACTTGGTCTTGATGAGATTTATGAGAATAAGTTGTTGTAATGATGCTAGAGAAAGTGACTAAAATTATCATTGATCAAACTTATGCACTATGCTAGCATTCACACTTCAGAAATTATTTCTTTTATCATTTACCTACTTGAGGAAGAGCAGGAATTAAGCTTGGGTATGCGGATACGTCTCCAACATATCTATAATTTATGAAGTATTCATGCCATGTTTATCACAATTCTATATGGTTTTAGTATGATTTGATTAGAACTATTATTCAAAAATTCGGCCGATTAATCAGTTAATGGGCCAGTTAATCGCTACTCACTGGGTGGCTGACTCGAATAGTACCTATTCGTTGTGTTAACTGCCAAAGCCAATTAACGGGCCTGTCAGACCGATTAATCGCTGTCAGACCAATTAATCGCCATGGCCCCGTTAACTGTTGGCAAGCAAAGCCCAAGATTTTTGGCCCGTGACCACCCCTCCGTGCCTTGATATAGCTAGGTTTCGTCGTCCTACTGCCCCTCCCGCTTCTTTCCTACTAGGCCTCGACCTAGTTGATGGCGGCAAGTCCTCGCCGGCGCCCAGTGCAACAGCTCCGACATTGTACATCGCAGCAACTCTGCCGCTTGCCGGCCTCCTCTCCATTCCTCTCCATCGGCTGCTCGAGTGCCGTTGTATTGTCCCGTGGGTTGGTCGCCATCAACTAACCCAACTGCTACTACCCAGTCCATCCCTGTGATTGATCCGCTAGTTATTCCTCCATGGCATCCCCCTGTAGCAAGGTATTACCCTCTTCTTCCTCTTTCTCTATCACACTGGATAATCTAGCATAGCATCATCGATTTGTAAAAAAATTACAGAGTATAGTATAGATGTATCCATTGAGTAGATTACAGGTTTGTAGATTAGAGATGTAGATTGTGTTACCTTTTAAAATGTAGATCAAATCACCAATACATGAACATGTATGTGCAAGCTAGTTGGACAAGCAAGCACACAAGTAGGTTGATGGATGAACAATAGGAAGCACACACATTTGTTGACATTTTTTGACAGAACGTCTCTATACTATTTTTTATGGATGAACAGTAAGATGCATATTGTGTGCTAAATCTCTTGAAACAAAATATAGTGAATTATTTACATATGAATGAGATGTATGTATGTTGCGGCCGAATACGGGTTTTCTACATCTACAACATATCGCATGCAACTGTAGGCGTAGAGGCAATGGCCATGTTTCGTCGGTAGCATCACTTACAGACACACTTATCTTTGCAAGTGAGACACGCAAGCAATCTTAGCATTACCCAAGGAGGATCTGACTAGACAAAAGATATGATCAACCTTACTTATTAGGTCTTGGGCCTGCTTCTGGTTCCATCAAGCCCTGTGTACAACGTGTCTGATCTACTAACCGGCCTGCAGACACTGGAGTCTAAGCATAGCTGCTTCCATTACCCATGTTTAATATAACTCATGTTTTCTTTTATTTTATCTGTATTGAACATTGCTAGATACTTAATATGTTTACTTCTGTTGAACATTAATACATACTTATTATGCTTGCCCCACTTGAACTGATATGTTTGCTCTATTGAACATGGACTGATACTTATTCTATTTTCTCGTTGAATAGTTTTGAAGGGCTCTACGGCTGCTTCTACCGCTGCAAATTCTCAAACTCTCAAAAGAAATTCAGATGACATGGGGTGGGAGTTTGCAACCTTGATCAATCCTCTAGATTTATAGCGGGTGAAGTGCAAGTTGTGTGGAAAGGAGATGGGTGGAGGGGTTAATAGGATGAAGCAACATATTGGGCAGGTAAAGGGACAAGTGACACGTTGCAATGTAGCCACACTAGATCAGCAGAAAAGGTGTAGGGATGCTTCTGAGGCATCACAAAACAGGAAAAAGCTGAAGCAAAAACATGAGGAAGAAGTACGGGCTCAGGTTGTCATTCAAGTTGATGACAATGACAATAATGAGGAAGAATTTGCTGCAATTGGAGAAGGTGAACCTCGCAAGGCAGGACCTATCGATAAATATGTGATGCCAATTGATCCTTCCATCCCATTGAAGAAGTTCCAACAAAACATAAATGATGCAATTGACAGAAAGAGATCTTATAGAGTAGGCCAATATTTGGCTAGATGGATGTACAATTTTTTTTGGCTAGATGGATGTACAAAAAAATGTACAAAACATAAATGATTTAATTGACAAACGGAAAGTTTCAATGTTGTCAATGATGATGACTTCAAGCTATTTTGTGAAGCCCTTGGTCGGTATGGTCCTAATTGGAAGCCACCTTCCCAATATAATATCCGAGAGAAGATGTTGCTACAAGAAGTGGAAAGAACTAAGGATTTGAGGAAGCCACATGAGCTTGAGAGGGTGGAAACCGGGTGCTCTATCATGACCGATGCTTGGACCGACAAGAAAAGAAGAAGTATAATGAATTTGTGTGTGCATTGCAAGTTAGGGACTGCCTTTCTTGAATCAAAGGAGGCGCCGGCTGATGCACACACCCATCTATACATCTTCAATTATGTAGTTGAGTGCATTGAGAAAATTGGTATGATTCTTGAACTCCCAACTTTGCTTCTTTTTTTGCGAGGTATCAACTTTGCTTCCATAATGTTGTAGGTGCTGATTTTTTTGTCTTGTAGGTGTTGAAAATGTTGTTCAAGTGGTCACGGACAATGCTTCGAACAACATGGGAGCAAAGGACACGCTCAAAGACAAATGGCCAAAGATATTTTGGAGCTCATGTGCAACTCACACCCTCAATTTGATGGTAGAAGCAATTGCAAAGCTGAAGCAATTTGGTCCTACCATTACTAAAGCCAAGCAAATGACAATTTTTCTTTATGCACATCATAAAACATTGTCCTTGCTGAGGTCTTTCACCAAAAAAAGAGACATTGTTAGACCAAGGGTGACACAATTTGCTTCGGCATTTCTTACCTTGCAAAGTTTGGTTTCTAAAAGGAAGGAACTAAAGGTAATGGTTTGTAGTGATGAATGGGAAGCATGCAAGCACACAAAAACGATGAAACGAAAGTTGGCTCATGCCACTATAATGAGTAGGGGCTTTTGGAAAAATGTCTCTCTCTGCATCAAGGTATGCTTATTGGGGTTGCCTGCATCTAGCCATATGTTGGGGTCCTACAATTCTACTTGTAGTTTTTACTTCTAACTTGTACATTTCTAATGTTGGGGCTGTTTGCACATAATTTTGTGACTCGTTTGATCATCTTCATGTCTCCTTGCAAGGTTTTTGAGCCACTAGTGAAGGTGCTTAGGTTGGCAGATAGTGATGGTCCATCTATGGCATCTATGTATGGAGAACTAATAAGTGCAAAAAAGGAAATGAAGGCTGCTATTGAAAATTCAGAAAAAGATTATTTGTTGATCACTAATGCCATGGATACCAAGATGAGTGGGAGGCTAGATTCTCCCTTGCACAAGGCAGCATACATCTTGAATCCCAAATATAGTTATGCTGAACCGAGCATCTTTACGGATGTAGAGGTAGTGGTTGCACTTATGGAAGTCATGGATACTTTTTATTATGACGATGACATCAAGCAAAATAAGGTTATTAACATTGAATTCACCAAGTTTAAAAAGAAAGAGGGTATGTTTGGGAAAGTGACAGCCATGAAAGCAATTAGCAATGATAATTTTGATGGTGGTAAGCTTGTTCCCAAAGCAACAAAGTTCTTATTGCATTTCTGAAATTATATGGGCTGGTTGCATATTATTTCACTTTTCTCAAATTGTAGCTGATTGGTGGACAACTTATGGATTACAAACTCCTACGCTGCAACACATGGCCATAAAGATACTCAACTTGACCACAAGTTCATCCGGATGTGAAAGAAATTGGAGCACGTTTGAAATGGTAACTCTTAGACTTTTAGTCCCTCTCAAATATCAATCAATTAGTCAAATATGAATATTCTTGCTTCTTGCGATTTTTTAACTAGGCATCCATTTGTACTTTGTAGGTGGATGCAAAGAGGAGAAATAAACTAGATGTGGCACGTAGGGACAATCTAGTTTATATCCAATTCAATGGAAGGATGATTGATAAAAGGAAGAAGTTATCCTCTTCTAGTGATGTTCTTCCTGGTGAAGATGCATCACGAGCACATGATTGGATATGTGAAGATGCATATATCAATGAGGCGATTGATCGTACTATGGGCATGCCATGCAACATCATTGATGGAGAAATGGGGGAAAGCGAACATGTGCAGCTTCGTAGGAGTGCAAGAGTTAGAGAACTCCATGAAGTTGAAGAATTCATTGAGGATGATGATAATGAATCTGATCATGTGATAGAGGATGATGGGATTGATTATGAGTCTGATGATGATGGCATTATGGCAACCAAGGACGATGATGAGGAGGACCCCCCGGAACCTTGAGAGATTTGTGATCAACTTATAACCTATTTATTATTGCACAAGACCTTATCTTGCTTGCTATTGGTGTGGTTGAACCTTGTTACCTTTCTACCTATATCTATTTATGTCGCTGAAATTATGTGAACATTATTACCTATTTGGCTATTTGCACATTTCCTATTTGTGTTATGAACCTTGTTAGGAATTATTCGGTACTCCCTATTTGTGTGGCTGCCATTTTATTTATCTTTTACATGTATGGCTGCATATTTTGTTGTTGCCATTTATTTAGTATTCCCTATTTCTATTTTTGTGGCTGCCATTTATTTTGAGTTGATCATGACATATTGGATATTTTGATAGCATATTGTTTTGATATCCTGCTATTGTGTCGATGCATGTTGAAAATCTTAATTGTTAATTTCGAATTTGACATTATTTAGGGCTGGATGCATCAGGAATTACAATTTCACCTCTTATTTATGCTTTTTATATGCCTACAGTAGCATATTTTGGTACCTTACGTAGTTCGGACTTGGGAAAATGTGTGACAAGCTCCTATCCCATATACGGATTAATGGTCGGCCGATTAATCCAGTTAATAGGCCGATTCACCGATTAATCGCTACTCCCAACCAGAACGAGCAGCTACCAGTTACCGAGTTCTTGAACATTGATTAGAACTAACCCGGACTAATGCTATTTTCTGCAAAACTACCGTTGTGTTGTTTTTTGTGCAGAAATAAAAGTTCTCGAAATGCAACGAAACTTTTTGACGATTTTTTAAATAAGGAAAGAGCTCCAAGAAGGTTCAAGGAAGGACCAAAAGATGCTCACGGAGCCCACACAACACCGGGGCACCCCCCTTTAGCGTGGGCAGAAGTTGTGTGGGCCCCCTGAGGCTCCCCTTCGCGTGAAACCAACGCCAAAACTTCACATATATATAAAAACCTCCGATGAATAACCTAGAACTGGGACTCCACCGGTGCACGCCTGTGTATCCACCAGAAACCAATCTGGACCCTGTTCTCGCACCCTGTCTGAGGGGAAATCATCAGCGGAGGTCATCTTCATCATCCCGGTGGCCACCAAGACAAGTAGGGAGTAGTACACCCTTGAGGCTAAGGGTATGTACTAGTAGCTATGTGTTTGATCTCCCTCCCCCTTGCGATCTTGAGATGTCATGATCTTGATGTATCGCGGGCTTTGTTAATATAGATGGATCGTATGATGTTTATCCCCTCTCTACCTTTGTTGTGATGAATTGTATCTTTTCCGTTTGAAGTTTTGTCTTGTCGGATTGAATATTCAGATTTGAGAACACATGATATATGTCTTGCGTATGAATTCTCGAGGTGACAATGGGGTATCATATTGGTCTACTTGATGTATATTTTGGCACTCAACTTGCGGATTCCCGAGGTGACATTGGGGTAATCTATGCATAGGGGTTGATGCACATTTTCATTATCTTTTCTCCGATAGAAACTTTGGGGTCTCCTTGTAGTTCTTTGTGTGGATTGAATATTATGATTACGAAGTTGTTTGATACTTGTCGTAGGATTAATTGAAGGATACTTGTGGTGACATTGGAGTATCTAGGTGACATTAGAGTTGGTTGATGTGTGTTGTATAGTGCTATTTTAGTACGAACTCTAGGGCTGTTTGTGAAACTTAAAGGAATAGCCCAATAGATTGATGAGAAAGAATAGCTTTGAGGTGGTTTCGTACCCTACATACAATTTCTATCTTATGTTCTCCGCTAATAGGAATTTGGGAGTGATTCTTTATTGCACTTTGAGGGATAATCATATGAGCCAGTTATGTTAGCATTGTTGAGAGATTGCGCTAGCAAAAGTATGTATCCAAGGCCTCATTTTCTATCATTGCAATACTGTTTGTGCTCCGTTTTATTATTTACTACCTTGTTGTTTTTATTGTTAATGCTACAAAAACTCATATATACTATCCATACTACACTTTTACTATCATGTCTTCGCCGAACTAGTGCACCAATACAATTTGCCATTCTATTGGGTGTGTTGGGGACACGATATATTTCTTGTATTTGATTGCAGGGTTGCTTGAGAGAGATTGATAAACCTTAGGTCATCCACTTTAGGAAAATTGCTATTGTCCTACAAAACTCTGTGCTTGGTGGCCCAACACGTGTCTACACGAACAAGTTGTTTAGTAGACAACATCTGGCGTAAGCTCAATGACGGCTCCATCCCCGCGGGCCAGATACGCCTTGAGAGGTGAATGCGGCGGCATGGGCCGCACACCCTCCAGGGCTTCGCTGTTTCCCCAGAGGGAGCCACGGATCCTCCAGGCCTCATCAGGTCGCGCGGAGGCACAGGCCTCACGAGTAGGCGACGCGTGAGAGGCACCCCCGGTAGTGCATCCCTACACCTCTTGGACGTGGCCTCCCGGGAAAGTTTGGTGATCAAATTCATCGAGCGAGACAAGGTACGCAAGAAAAATCAATGTCAAAAACACACTTACTTGTCGGTGGCAGCCCAGCGCAATCACATTGGGGTCGGCGTCGAGGGCTGGCCCCCATCGCCCCCATGTGAAGATGGCGGCGCTGAAGACCCTGCCCGTGCTTCAACGCTAGTGGCACCCCTCCTGGCCGCCATGGAAAGGAGAGGGGGGAAGAAGGCAACGTTTTCACAAGGATGGCGAAGCAGCGCGGGAGGAAGGCAGATGGGAGAAGTTGTGTGGTGGCGACTCCGCCCCTTGGGTTTGGCAGTTTTATAGGCGCGACTGCAGTCCTCGAGGCATCATGGGAAGTGGAGGTGACGTGTCCTCCATCGAGCTCCACGTGCCATGGTGGCCCGCACATGGTTATTGCTCGAGTCGCCTCATTCCCCCAACACACCACTTCGTGCATGTCGCGGGCATAGGGGCAGTCTTACGTGAGAAGGAAGGCACAAGAGGGCGGCGTTTATCAAGGAAGAGCAATGATAGCCAGTGCTACATGCAGGCTTTACATCAACTCACTTGGGGCGGCCCCGAGGAGTTGCATGAAGAAACACAGTCCGACGACCTGTTGGGAGCCACGCGCTGTTCGTGGCCCACAGGCGGTTGGGCTCGCATCGCTTTGCCACTCCCATCTGGTGAAGTCATGCACAACTCGGGCTCGAGGGCTACTGTCGAGCCCCTCGGACAGGGGTATCCAGGCCCATCGGCCTACGCCCCACGCGCAACGCGCTATGCAGGCCCGATTCGGCCTAGCGGTGAGTCCAGCAAGCAAGACCCTTGTGTGGGCCCTCGCCTGGCGAGGCACGTGCCAGGGAATTGATGCCAAGGACCGCGTGGAGCAGCATGACACCAAGGCGCGTCCCGGGCTGCCTCTGAGGCCCTCGCGGGGCGGACTAGTCACGGGCTACAAGGTTGGGGTTGAACAACCTTGCCCCCTCACATGAGCGATGCAAGTCGCGCAAGCGGTGCTGGGGCGGGTGCCAGCAATCACAGATAGTGAGGCTTTCTTCTTTGGTTCTATGAGAACAAAGCCAGCCCGCGGGTTTCAAAAGCAGCCCCCAAAGGTTTCCTACTTTGTGCAAGATGACCGAGTTTGGTGGCTTGACAGTACGGAGGTCACCCCGAGCCCACCAGCGCATCATGGCGAATGGCTTTAGCAGGCGAAGACCACCTTTATCAGGGTAGGCTGCAGTCATGTCCCCTTTCAAAATGGTTATTGTGGCAACCCTTCCCGCCAAGTGTGTGTTTTTAGGGGGCAGAGGACAGAGGCCTATATAAGAGGGAGGTACGGCCTCCATAGCGAGGGGGAATCCACCAACTTCATTAGGCCAAGAACCCCCTCCCGTTTGTACTCGTCTTCCACCTCAAGAAATCCAGACAAGAAGGAGTAGTGTTTTACACCGGAAGGTGGCCTGAACCTAGGTAAACCATACGTGTGTTCTTGTTCATCTTCCTTAGCTCAAGCCACCGGAGAGTCGCCATAAGGTTGAGAGGAAGAAAAGGGTAGGAGAGCGAGCCTACGCAAGTGTTTGAACCTTTCTGGGTCCGCCGAGCCCCAATTCTGACACAAAAGACCAAAAGTTTTGTAAAACCAACCGAGAGAAAATAAAATGCAAAGGTCTCTCTGGAAGCCCTAATTGATCTATACACTTCCTCCCCTTTGGCAACAAGTTACCAAAAAGTTCAAAGTTAAAGAACTAAGCGTCGCTCTGAGCTTCATCTTCTCAGGTAGCAGTCAATGGAGTGGACAGAAGAGCATCGATGAAGGCTTCTACGGATGTCCCTAGAGCTTGAGGTGTAGACACTGGAGGTGTAGGAGCTGGAGGTGAAGCTGGAGGTGTTGATGCTTGAGCTGATGAAGTTGGTCTTGCTTCCGGCACTGGCACAGCTGCTGACTGAGACTGGGTCCTGAACTGAGTAGTCATGGTAAGAGGCAACTCTTCATCGTCACTTCTGGAATGGGGAATCTGCACATAATCAACTTCATTCCAGAGCTGCTCAACAGTTGTAGTCAACTCCGTCACATTCACATCCATGTCGCAGAATTTTTTTCTCCATGATCCTCCCAGGTCTCTTCTGGTTCAGCAAGATCTCTGAAATTTTCTTATCCATCCCTTGGATGGTGCTGACAAGAAAAGACATCAGCTCCATTGTAGTTCTGAGATGTGGAGCTCGAGCTTCTCTAGCTGCCTCTGGCTTTGCTGCCTTTACTGCCTCTGCCACTGCTACCTCTGTTGCCTCGCATGTTGAAGCTGAGTTGGGATGGCTTGGGTGCATCACAACTGCCTAGTCCTCGAATTCTGGCTGAAGTGGCAGGTGAAGACAATCAAGTTGATATGCATGCTTGCCAATCTTGGCATTGATAAGCATATGAATATAAGGTGCATACCCACAAGGTCTCTTCTGAACTGTAGCAGTCCTCCTAACAGTCTCTACTATCAAGTCCATCACATTGAACCCGATGTGGGTGTCTAAGTGGTGCAGCATGTTAATGGAATAACCTCTGATCATCTTATCATCTCCTCACTTAGGCATCAGGGTGTGTCTCATAATGATGTTTGCTGTAGGTATTTCTTCTTGCAGAAAATAGGCAGAGCCAAATTTATGTGTCTTCACATGCTGATGGGGCACATGATTGTACATGTTTGCCATTGTGCTGTGATTCATCTTAGATTCCGAGTACACATACAAATCTCCCTCTTGTGCCTTTCGGGCACCAATGATAGTGGCCCACTCATCTATGGTAGACTCATACCGGCAAAGTTGTCAGAATCATGAGTCAAGTCTTAGAACCTCACAATCTTATGATCCAAACTACCCCCTCCAATTCTACGATTTTACTCATAGAATCTAAGTTTCTACGATCCTCGTAGTTATGATTCTACGATTCACGATCCTAGCAGCAGAACTCCCATCCGATTTAGAATCACGATTCTGACAACTTTGCATACCAGTGACCTTCCATCATCAATACTATCACTCCGTCGGGATAAAAATGAGCAATTAAATAAAATTGCATGATCATCTCATTGTTCCAAGGAGTCATCTCTCTACCACAAAATCTTCAATATCAACTAGCCTGAAATTTTCTCTCACATGAGGAAAGTAGTCCTCATTGGACTTGATGTATTCCCAATCAACATATCACATGTCAGTGACTGGAGGACTCTTGTCTAGCAACATTGTCTCATAAAAATCTTGTTGCTCCTTAGTGTGCAAACGAGGATCAACAACAGTTCTTCTCTTGATAGCATAGAGATATATAGTCCTCCACTACCTCAAACCTTGATCCCTTCTCTTCTTCATGTCTTCAACAATAGGATGAGCAGCATTGTGCAATGGTAAGTGAGCTCTCAGTTTCATCAGAATAAATGCATCTTCCTCCTTCTCTACACAAAACTCTTTGGATGGAGAGCCTTTGTTCTTCTTGTTGCAGGTATATCCTTAGTAGTCCTCTTAGGAGATAATGGTCCTTCGATGCTGAAGGTTTGGGTTCATACTTCTTTGGCATAGCATCACACATGAGCTTCTTCTTCTTAGCAGGAGGGTCGTCAACCGGAATCTCTTCCTCCTCTTCATCAGCAACTTCTGCTGGATCTTCATACATAGAAGTTATCCTTCCAACAACATGCACTACTCTCTTCGTGGCTATTTTCTGACCAACTTCTTACCTTGCTTGGAAGAAAGGGTTCCAAGTGTGAGCATCAATTCTCTATGAGTAGCCTATCGAACTCTCACATCAGCAGGTCTGGTATACTCTTTTCTCACAGTCTTTCTGACACTGGTCTTCTCCTTCTACTTCTAGGGAATAATCTCCTCTCGGATAAAATCACCATCTTCCTCATCTGAACTAAGATTATTGCTAGACCTAGTAGCTGCCATGGGCAATCCATGGGAGCTAGTTGTACCTGGGTCAGAAGTTGTCCTCTCCAGACTAGTGCATGAATCCATCTCAGCACTGGGCTCACTGAAGTTCTTCCGACTATCCTCTGATCCTGACATACTGACATACATCCAACCAGACAAGCAGACCGCGTGAAAGGAGTTATAAGAGCTGGAGTGGATGAGCATCAGAAAAATCAGAAATTTCGAAAGTTTGAATTCTAAAAATCTATGTTTAACTTTCTGCAAAAAGGGATATCGGTTCCACCGAGACAAAATATTCAGAGCCACCGAGACTGACATTCTCTTTAACAGAAACTTGCAAACCCTTTTCGGTTTCACCGAAAAGGAAACACGGTTTCATCGAGACTTTTCTTAGTAGCCCTGAAACCAAAATCGATAGGACTGATTTTTCTTCCTCGGTGACACCGATATTCGGTTTCGCAGATTATTACCCCTAAGTTCTTCTTCGTTCTCTAATCTATGGGAATATTACTCTAGATGGAGTCATTGCAATCATGGACATATTTAATGTAAGCATGTTTGTGCATGACTCAGAGATAGGAGTGCGAAGAGGGGTCGGATCCATACCCTAGTGTGGTCAAGGATCCACGACAGCGACGATGGCGGAGGTGATTCCCGTTGACGACAAGGATTCCAGTGGTGAGGGCACACAAGAGAAACAAGGCAATGTCCTAAGGACTAGGGCACGACGACGAGGAGGTGCGGGAGGGAAAGTTTGAAGAAGTAATTTCAAACTTCGGTTCCCACAGCATATATACCGCCACCAAGTTCCATAACTGTCAGTTGACAGTGGAACTCGATGAGGTCAAAAAAACCAATCGGTGGTACCCAGAATAAAAACCTGATCAACCCTAGGCATCGATGGGACCAAGTTTTTGATGTTGGTCACACTAAGAAGCTTTTGCGAGGTTTTGGGAGTCAGCCCTTGTCGAGAAGGATCTCCGAGTGCTCCTCACACAGAATATCTGTTACCAAACTGAAGGGCGGGAATTCTTCAAACTATTTTCCTGAAGGGCCTCGACAAAATTTGGTGTCAAGATCAAACACATAAGGAGTGATAATGGGACAGAGTTCAAAAATACTGGTCTTGATGAATGTTGTATTACTCTTGAGATGTCTTCCCCATATACTCCTGAGAAGAATGGCATCGTGGAGTGCAAGAATAGGACTCTAGTTGAGATGGCTTGCACTATGCTTGAGGAATATTAGACCCCTCGTCGCTTCTGGCCTAAGGTAACCAACACTGCCTACCACATCATCAATAAGGTATATCTTCACAAATTCCTCAAGAAGACCTCATATGAACTCTTCACTCACAAGAAACCCAATGTAAGTTATTTCAAAGTCTTTGGTGCAATATGCCGGATTAGAGATCCTCACCACAGTTCTAAATTTGCATCCGAAGGACATGAGGGTTTTATTCTTAGTTACGGAAAGGACTCGCATACCTACACAAAATCAGATTCATGTTGACTTTGGTGACCAAATTAACTCCCACAAATGCACTACTTGGGTTAGCATCCTTATTTGGGGACTAGATCTCCTCTCTAAAAATATGGGAGCAATTAGATAAAATTGGCAATGTAAAGTTGCTCAAATTTGTTTCTGGACAGGGAGGGTTTTGGGGTTCTTAGGTGAACTAAATCAATTAGATTGAGATGAAATTTTGCAGGGTTACCACATATATCATGTCTGACTTGCCACAATGTTCTTGTAATTTATTGGGAACATTTCCTCTGGAAATATTTCAAAAGCTTTAAATAGTCAGAAAGGGTTTTGAGAAGTTTTGTCCAATATTTTTAACATGACCATGTGTTGAAAATCATATGTATGAAACATATATGTCCTCTGATTTTCGCTAAAGTTTCTCAAATATTTTTAAAGCAAGGAAATAGTTTTTTACCACAAAAGATAATTTCAGGCCTCAAAAAAGGTATTTAAATAAAATAGCAAAATAAATTTTAAAATAATTATTTGTGGTTTTGGGAAGTCATTTGGATAATAGAATCCAAATAAAATCTTTGGTGTAAATCATCCCTCCTAAATTAAGGACTTGAAGTACAACTCCCAATTCACGGGTTTTGAAACTTTAAAATAAATACATGCCCTTTCATTATATAACATTTTTATAAAAGTAGATCTGGACCTATACACATGGCTTGGTCATTGGGCAAGGGTTTAGGGTCAAGGAGAGGAGTTTTGGGGAGAAGAATTATTTCATTGAATTGAAACACAGTCAACCACACAAGCATGTTGCAATCAAATAAATCATCACAAGCACTCAAAAAGTATTAATTGGTTCCAAATTTTACAAAAAAATAATGTGGCAAAGTGGTACAAACACAGGGTGTGACACCTACGATCAAGTATTCTTGCTTGGCCCCTAAGTCAACATAATCATATATAGATGACTTCGTCATCGCCGAAGTGCTTGGTAGATACTAGAGTATTTTGTGCATGTTCACCATGTTTTATTTGACATTTTATTGTGTCAGCATGTCGGTATGTATATTTTGGTCATTCGAGGATATCCAATTGTTGTTATTTGGATATCTATTTTATTTGGCTAATTGGATATATTCGATACTCCATCATCAATATAAAAAAAATTGGACGTAGGGTTTTACCTCCATCAAGAGGGCATCAACCTGGGTAAACATTGTATCCCTTGTCTCCTATTACCCTCAATCCAAGATCCATAGTTCAAGGCACTGAAAGTGCGTTATATCCTAGAGGGGGGTGAATAGGAGATTTTTGTGAATTCCTCACAAAGGAATGTCCCTCTGACGGAATTTCTAAGTAATGAACTACTTCCTGTGGAATAAGTACTCAGGCGTAACCGTAATATGGCAAAAGCATGATCATCATGATGGAATGAAACAAATACTTAGCGTGAGTAGCGTGACCAAGATAGGTAGGTGACGAACAAGTGGGGTGAATAATTTAAGATGAGGAAACTGAGGAAGTCTTCATTCAAATTTTCCAATCAATGAGGGTTGAGGAAATAGAACAACGTACTCCGTGAAGTCAATGACTTGATGACCTAGTACCAACTGTTGTTATAGTCGTACGTTAGGTTTGGAGTGGCTTGGTATTTAAACAAAAGGACACATAGTCCCATGATACTTAGTCGTTACTGTATTCTCCTTGAGCTAAGGAAATACAGTCCTCGCCCAAAACTTGTGGTAAGTCTTGAGGGCAGACTTCCAAACCCTCACAAACTGGTCACCCCGCAACCCACAATTTACTGCACGATGCTCTAGATTAGTCATGCCTAACCGTCTGGAAGATGCATAGTCTTCAATGGTAACAAGAATCAATTCCACACAGGAACAATATCTTCAGTGATGCTCAATCACTTTGGGTTTTTGGGTGTTTGGGTCTTTCCTCAATGATGATTTTCTCTCAAAGTCTTCACAAGATGGGATGCTCTCTAATGACAAGTGTGAATTTCTTTCTCGGAGCATCCAACCAGCTATACGTTATGGGGGCCGCTATTTATAGCCAGGAAGCAATGCCGACATGATTTGATATAAATGCCCCAATGATATGACTGTTATGTGTATAAAATTTGGGGACAGCTTGCATGCGACACAACAACGGTCGGAACATTGAAGCTGTGAAAATTTGTCATGCCTCTCATATTCCTCACTTGTAGGAAATTCGCACTAGCAAAATCCTAACTTCTTCGTTAGAGCAATTTCCTCAGAGACTAGGATATCATCATCTGTGTCACTGAAGAAATTGACTAAGACGCAAAAGATTTCCAAAGGCTTCACTAAAAGGATTGGGTATGTTTAGGATTTAATACGAGCATCACTTAGAAATTTTGCCTTAGTTTTACCTCGACACCCTTTAATAGTATGGTGTTCCTATGAATCAAACGAAAGGAAATGAAACTACAAAAATGAAAGTCTTCATGCTTCAAAGTCCTTGCATCAATATCTTCAAGGACACACCAATTTGCATACTTCCAAAATCTTCAGGAAAGTATCAAAGTCTTCAGCCGAAAACATTCATTTTTAGCGGTCGATATTACTGGAATAACTCAAACTCAACATCAACTTATATAGCATGTCTATACTCACAAATGTATTAGTCCCTTAACCTATAAGTCTTCAATACACCAAAATCACCAAGTGGCACTAGGTGCACTTACAACCTCCCCCTTTTTGGTGATTGATGACAAATAGGTCAAGTTTTCAACTGGGATAAATATATGAAGTGTAAATACAGAGTTTGTGGAATTTGATTGCAAGATATAGAGAAACTCCGCATGAAGATGTGCGTATTTTAAGAATTTCCTTTGGAGTGCAAATGCACATTGTAGATTTATACCATGGAGATATCCCCCTATATCTTGTAATCGATGCACGTATTTAACTTATATCATGAGGAAATTGAAATGCATGATGGAAAGTGGTGTGTGACGAATTTCAGCATGTGTTTATTAATCAACATGAGGAATAATCATGTGAAGAAAGAGGTTCAAAAGTGTGAGACCACCACCGTACTTAAGTTTACAACTCATACTTCCAAACACTTCAGAAGAACGAGAGTTGCAACTTACTGAAAATATAGCACATAAGGTAGACCCTCTTGAAGACGAACTCATATTTCTCCCCCTTTGTCATGAAGTGACGAAAATTCCATTAACGGAGAAGTGTACTGTGTGTCTTAGGTTATTCAATCAAGAACCCAAGTGTTTATGTCTTCTGCTTCACCAGAAAGATGCAAAGTGGCATAAAACTGAAGAATTAGTTCTTCATTCCACTCGCATATATCCATGCAGAACGCAATAGGCTAGCTTCATGATGAAAACTGTGGACTGGTGTGAAGCAAGGAATGAACTTCATGTCTGCATGAGGAATTTGACGGTGCTAGAAAAGTTTGTTCTCCCCAAAGAGCACAACATTGTAGAAGTTCATTTTCACGGCAGTCCAGAACCTCTTGCGCCTTATCCTCGAAGAGCCATACGGATTGCAGCGATGAAGAACTAATGTTCATAAAAAATATTCTCCTTCGGTAATTTGAGTCAATCTGTACCTCTTGTTCAGTCTGAGGAGCTTGATACACAACAACTACTGATAGAGGATATTGGACAAGAGGCTCATTAGAAGAGACCTCAACTTGAGGAGCAGTTTCTTCAGCCCCAGTTTCTTCAGTGTGAGGAATATGCATTGCAGATTCATCAATGGCAGGTGTAGCAATATCCTCAATGGCGGTTTGATTTATAGATTCTTTAGCTGATGCAGTTGTTTTGTCCTCCGGAATTGTTTTCGTTGGAGTGTGTCGGTCATCACACCCAGTATGAATTTCCTTACTAACAGTAGGCGACTGATGATTTTGAGGAAGTGGAGTGGCTACTGGTGAATTGGTATGAGCTGCTTCCCAGTATTCATCGTTGATGACAGTTGTGTGGTAGCTAATATCCACATCTTCTTCCATTTCTTCAACGCATGCCTCTTCATTAGAGAAGTCATGTAGAGGTGATGATGCCGGAGGGATTGAAGTGTTTGATTCCACTTCAATTTCTTCATCGATCGGCTATGTGGAAGCAGCATATCGATTATCTTCCATTTCTTCATCTACTTTGGGGATGTCATGTTCTTCACCAAATGGCACCATCTCGTAAGAGGGTACTCTACTGATAGGAGTGACATCAATTGGTGCACTTGAGGAACTTGTTAAAGTCCTCAAGCGTTCTGCTTGTGAGGAATCTGTGCTAGTTTATGCTTTCTGCTTCTTGGCAGCTTCCTTTTCAGCAGCCTTGGTTTTATTCACTTCTGATGCAGAAGGAAGTGTCAGGTTCTTCACTCTTGACGATTTTGTGGTTGGGGCAGATTCTTCACGCGCAATATCATCAGGCGCAGCAGTTTCTTCAGCTGGCATGGAGGTTCTTCAGGTGCAATATCTTCAGGCGCTTGAATTTCTTCACGCCTGACAATTTCTTTAGCACGTTGTGTGAAGGAGGTAGCCTGAGGAATTTATTGTTGCATTGGAGCTGCAACCCTAGCGTTTGGATCTGTGACGGCCTTGGTCACCACGTTGAAAAACATGTCCTTTGCATCTTTCTAGTTTGCATGATTGGGAATGTATTTTTCACTAAGGTTTTTGATCTCAGTTTGTGTGGAAACAAGTTGTTCAGCGGTCAAAGAGAGGAGGTTGTTCTTCAGAAACCTCTACTTCCGAGTTTGTTCGTTTCTGGCCCTCTTTCCTTCTGAACTTTCCATTTCTCTTGAGAGATAAATGCTGCTAACCCATGGCTTGGCCCAGGTGGAAGTTGCAAATCATCAGTTGGAGTCTGAGAATTTTGATACTAGAGGTCGATGAAGTCAAGCACCACCCTGGGTTCCAAGAAGAGGGAAATATTTGTGACTTTGGTCTAAGCAACCCTCTCTTGTTTGTTTATGATGATTTGATCTAGTTCTTCATCATCAGCCCCATCTTCCTCATATCCCAGGGGAATATTAAAGACCAGCTTGTTAGAGCTTGGTTATTTTCTCACCCAACGGTCATACTTTCCTTCATGGTTTCACTTCAAGGAGTGTGTGCAAAGCCAGATGCAGATGGTCCTGAGGGAATTGTAGTTCCCATTGTTCTCTGACTTGTTTCCAGTTGCACTGGTATTGAGGACTTTGTAGCAGTCGCTAAGGAAGTTCCAGCCGCAGTTGGAGGTGGCTGAGGATTTTGCTGTGAGGATTGTGAAGTTGAAGACTTTGTCTTCACAGCTGATTTCGTCACTAGAGTTTGCTTTGGAGTTGTTTTAGTGCCAGAAGCTTCAACGACAAAGGAGATGGAAGCAGTAGGTGCAACAACAATCTCAAAGTTGATTTTCCTCACATCATCTTTTGCAATTTTCTGTAGCTTTGCTTAACATTTAGCCCATTCTGCACGAAATTCCTCACCGCTGACGATGCTAGTGGGATGGGCGACTTGGCCTTCAAGAAGAGGACATCTTGGGCATGGAGGATTCAGTGCGAATTTCTTCATGTATTTGGGAGTCACATATCTGTAATCCTTCCATTCTCTGGCCCATCTCCTCTCAATTTTCAATATGCGCATTTTGCACTTTTCCTTGGTTTCCTTGCCATATATTTCTTCATCTCATGTGTAGTATTCATCACACATGTCTTAGGGATTTCAAAACCAGTGTTAGTCTCTAGCTTCTTTCCTCCTTTGAGTGGTCTCTTCCCTTCAACCATTTTCTTCACTTGAGGAATTTGAGCTTTTGAGGACTCTGAGGAGGTGTGCAATTTTTTTTCAAGAAATGTTGCAAATGATTTAAGTTGATGAGAACCTAGAGATTCGTCAGCACACATTTTGTACGTGTGAATAGAGTATAGGTGTGAAAAAATTGAAGAGGTCATATGCATCCTCGAAAGGTTTTCAAAAGTAAATCAAGTTGAGGAATTTGACCAAATATATCTTCAAGAATTTTGCTAAGTGTTCTTGACTTAGGTTCGAGAGTTGTGTAGATCCGAAAATTCACACAATTCAGGAATATTTTGAAGAATAATATAACTTAGCGAAATTGATCAAGTGATCTAAGCTTAGGAAGTGTTCATATGATGAATCTCTTGAGGAATAAACACTTTTCGAAGATCTTATGGAAACACAAAGATCTACAAAGGCATGAAAATTAGATTTTAGTTACCCCTGCTGAAGACCATGAAGAACACGAAGAAATGGAGGATAAGTTTGTCGGGTTAGATCTTACGCGCCCTAACTTGGCGGGAGAAGACAACTACAACGGTGGCGAAGTGAGGATGTCTGCGGCCGGCGCGAGTGCGGCGACGAGGAGGTCAAGGCAGTGAAGCTCTTGCTATCTAGCGGTGATGATTTCTAGAGGCGGCTCTAGGTCTAAGCTTCGAGTGGTGAAGAGTGAGATCGAGAGGAAGAGAGAGTTACTACGAGGGTGAAGGGGTATTTATAGTCGAGGTGAAAACGGTCCAGCCCGAAGATTTTGGACAAAACTGCAACTTACTCTTCCTCCCCGCTCGACATGTGTCACCTACATATTAAGAGGTGGAGTTAGTGGGAGATTGTGGGTAATTGAGACGTGGGTAGTGGGAGCCGTTTGAGCGACAATGGCTAAAATTTTTGATAACATATTTTGGAAGATTTTATTTGCAAATTCTTTAACTGACAAGGATTTAGTGAAGACTTTGAACGGGTTCTAAATAGAATGCATATGAAAAATTTGAGAATAGATTGGGTTGATCTTAGCATAAAGGGGAATGGGTCCGATCACACTTACTTAGAAGAAAAACCAACTTGAAGACTTAGCAATAAGTGAATGCAATTGAGGACTTTGAAAGCTCAAACTTAAAGTATATGTATATAGTCAATGAAGAACATATATTGTATATGTTTTAAGAATTTGAATTTTTAGGAATTTGCAAACTTGAGCAATTTGAAATTTTTGAAGAATTCGAAGATTCGACGAATTTGCAAAAATCTCAACTTCGAAGAATTTCAACTTTGGGTTGTGACATAACCCACCGTATAAGAATGATGGTTTCAGACACCACGTACAATTGTCCTAGGGTCCTAAGAATATAATTCTTCATTAATTTCTTCACACTTAGCGGGTTAGTCTTCATTTGTTGAAGAAAAATGTTACTTTATGTGTTGCACATCTAAGTCATCAACTTTACTTAATAGTTAGGATGTGTGTCCTCTAACAGAACATTTCAAGTATCAAAGATATTTAGCTCACATCGCAACTTGCAAAATCTCTTTCAATACAAGGTCTTAGTGAAGACATATGCTAGTTGTTATTCAATCTTCACATGGGCGAGGAAGATGTTGGCCTTGAGTACATGATCACGAACAAAATGATGTTGAATCTGGATGTGCTTGGTCCTCGAGTGTCGTACTGGATTGTATGCAATCTTGATTGCAGTCTCATTGTCATAGTAGAGTGGCCCATTCTTCACATTGATGTTGTAGTCCTTGAGGGTTAGCTTAACCACAGTAGTTGAGCACAACAGCAACCAACAATAATATACTCAACATGAGAAATGGAAAGTGACATGTAGTTTTTTTCCTCGAGGACCAACAAACTAAGGGAATGACATGTGCATGTTGTTGACTTGCGATCCACACAGTCACCGGCATAGTCAGAGTTAGAATATCCAACAAGATGAAGATTTGATCCCTTGGGGTACCATAACCCAAGCATTGGTGTGTGAGTTAGATATGGAAGAATATGCTTCACAACCTTATTGTGTGATTCCTTCTATGTTGCTTAGAAATGGGCACACAAGCAAACACTCAACATAATATCTAGCCTAGATGCACATACGTACAATAAAGAGCCAATCATGGATCGATATACCTTCTGATCGAAATATTTACCATTTTCGTCATTTGTAGAGGTGGTTGTTGGTAGGCATTGGAATCTTCATGCATTTGCAGTCTTGCATGATGCATTTCTTCAGGACATCCTTGAGGTATTTCCCTTTTGAGATGAAGACGACATTGTGTTGTATACTAATTTGAAGACCTAGGAAGAATTTCAACTCGCCCATCATGGACATTTTATATTATTCATCCATCATGTAGCCTAATCCGTCAGTGTAACATTTGTCACTACAACCTAAAATAATGTCGTCTACATATATTTGGCAAACGAGTAGTTCATTGTCATATGATTTTGTGAAAGGAGTTGGATCAAATGAACCGGGTTTGAAGCCTTTCTTCATGAGGAATTTCTTCAACGTGGCATACCACGCCTGAGGGGCCTACTTTAGACCATAGAGAGCCTTGTTAAGTTTGAAGACTTTGTCAGGATGCTTTGGGTCTTCAAAACCTGAGAGCTGAGAAACATATACTTCTTCCTCAAGCTTACCATTGAGGAATGCACTTTTCACATCCATTTGATATAAGGTGATATTGTGGTGGTTAGCATAAGCAAGCAATATACGAATAGCTTCAAGTCTAGCGGCAGGTGCAAAGGTTTCATCAAAGTCAATTCCTTGAGCCTGTGTGTAGCCTTGTGCTACAAGTCGTGCCTTATTCCTCACTACTTCACCATCTTCGACTTTCTTGTTTTGGTAGATCCACTTGGTACCGATGATATTGTGCTTGCGAGGATAAGGATTCTTCACAAGTTCCCACACATTGACACTCATTGATGTAGTTCCTCTTGTATGTCTTGAATACACTCAGACTCCACTCAGGCTATATCAACCTTTGAGGGTTCTGTGATAGATACAAAGGAGAAATGTCCACAAAAGTTAGTTAAATGTGAAGCTTTTGAGCCTGCAAGGGGACCTAGTGCATTGATTTCATCGAGGATTTTGTCAATGTGCACGTCATTTGCAACTCTTGGATGTGCAGGTTGATGTCTTTGTTCGGGTTGAAGAATTTGATCAGCATCAATTTCCTCACATGCACCATTTTAAATTTTGTTGTTGTTTGGGGTGACTTCTTCAACAGGCATATGTGCTTGAGTGGGGATGATATATTTAGTAGCCTTGAACTTAATGGATTCCTGAGGAGGAATTTCATCTAGTACAGGAGGCAGGTGCTCTCTTTGCGAGTTGTTAGTTTATCGAACCACACATCTACAGTTTCAACAACTTTTTTGTGGTTGCTGTTGACGACTCTGTAGGTATTTTGTTTATATTGATGATGTAGTGCTGAATATAGAGTTGATCTACCTCAAGATCATATGCCATGGTCTAAAACCCTTGGAGTAATGATTTTAATGTGCCCTACGGAGTAAAAACCATCTGGTTTATATAGATACTAGGGGTGCCTAGGTTTACACAATGTCGGCTACGTGGAGGGGTGTCCATACCAAAAATACCATCATGACCTGGAGTCCATGCCATGGCTTAGAAGGTGTCCATCTTGGACATGGTGTCATCACAATCTTCGGTCCCTCAGTGACGGTCATAGAGCGGCCCACCTGTCCGGCCCATAGAGATAGGCCGGCGTCCCGAGGACCCCTTAATCCCGGACTCCCTCAGTAGTCCCCAAACTGTCATCCAATATCACAGTCTTGATCTAACATCTTCACATGTCCAAAGTAATTGGCTTGACGGGCCGAGTTCCCCTGTTTTCCAATGTTCGACCGACTCCAGTTCGACTTGTGGTGAATTCGCGATTACCAAAGTGTCGCATGGCCCACAAAATTGACTTTTCTGCTGTAGAGTTGATAACACCTCGCAATTTTTATGCACCAATAGGACATAGGCGGTTCCAACAATTTCTTATCAAAAAACACCTGTGCGTGTGAGGGGGAAAACCACCTATTAAATCAGCCACCTATGATTCAAGCAACACACCAGAGAGCCTATAGACACGGCGAGCGTTCCAAGATCCTCCTCGCACCCTCAAGGCACTCTCCGATGCGACTAGGCAAGCTTCTCCATTTCTCGTCTTCATCTGCACAATCTAGAGGTGTAGGGATACCTTCCTTACTCAGATCTAGCGCCCTCCTGTTCCAGATTAGCTTTCGTAAATGCTGAAGCCTTCGCATAGAAATTCCCTACTCCACGCAAGAAGAAAGGGTATGCCTCGTTCCCTTCCTCTTACGAGGCTTGGGTTTTCCCATTCACCCTTTTTAAGGGGTTTACTAGAATTTTATGCGATTCAGATCCACCATCTCACCCTTGAATCCATCCTTCACATCTCGGGCTTCGTTTCCCTTTGCGAGATGTTTCTCGGCTGTTAAGCCCATTTCGATCCATGGTGGAAATTTGTCTGCCTTCTGCCCCGTACTCAAGGAGGGACGATTTTCAAAGTAGGCGCAACCAAAGTATGCCGTATAGTAGGGACGGGATACCCTGTAGGGACCCCAAGGAAGGACTCCGAAGATTGGACCTCTGAATGGTTCTATATTGAAGATGTCCCCTTATTCGTTCCAGCTTGGAGGGGTCTTCCCGAATTCTCAACCGCTCCCCTAAAGAAAAGGTTCAACTCGTGAAATAGTTGGTCGCCAAGGTGATATTGTTAGCACACCATTTGCTAACAATCATCGACGTTATTGCCATGGTCATTACTCGATATGTCCAGCCCCTTCAACAAATAACATATCCCTTATGGTGTTATAATGGCCTAAGCGACATGACACAATAAAAACAGGAAGGTCCCGCCAACCACGCTAAGATGGCAGCTATACTTGCCGATCTCTTCAAAGGAGAAAAATAAGAGTTCATCTGCCTGATCACAAAGGAAGGATACTCAAATCATTACCCCATTGAGTGGGTGAGTATAGTCCCATTTTTATAATTAGGATGTTTATAGTAGTTTTGGCTAGTGGAACCTTATGGATTCTCCGAACAGGACTAGAGGCACTGGATCTAGAGAGTTAAGTGTCCTCCTCCGTAACCGGAGAATTACACCCGCGACTATGACCCGAGGTTCCATGACAACCTAGGTACGTCAATCATATTTAAGGATGGGTGTTTTTCCAGGAGGGCATTGACGGGTCTGAAGTTGCTCTTACAACCGATCACCCTGGGATACTCCCTTCCTCCACTATGGGAAAAAGAAGGCCTATTCCCGAAAAGGGTGCCCATCCCCTGCTGCACCGACTCCTACTCCCAAGGGTCATCACTCCATGCACCAAACACCGACCACAACAACGTCGGCCGAAGCCGCGACAAACAACGGTAGCGTCTCTAAGCACGGAGCAGCCACAAGGACTACGTCGACCGCACCTCCCACCCAAGAGTAAATGAATTTTTGCTCATATTTCAGGTACTATTTATGACTAGTTGTGGGTATTCAAAAATGTTGCCGAACTCTGCGTGAACCGAACACAACCACCTCTGTCCAAAGATATCGAGAACGTTCAAGGTAGTGAACTTAGGCCAAGGCATTCTGCAACAACGGGAGGTAATGCAGAGGTTCCTGCTGCAAACCAACTTCGAGAGGATCCCGAGGAGGTTTCAGTCACTAATTCGAAAGTCGAAAGCATGATGAATCACCATCAATGGAAAGAGTCACTACATCATACTGAATTTTCCAAATATTAGTTTAATGCTATTAATTCGGTGGATGCATACCTCAGAGCTGCTCGAGCAGGACTTCAGGGTATCTCCAACCTTATGTCAACCAGTATTAAGGTACGTGATTGATTTCAAAAACCGAACACAAATCCTAACCCAGTAGCCCACGAACCTTCATTTGGTTGGGGTGACCGAGTTAAATGTCTAAATAATCTTGTTGTGATATTTCATAGGGCTCGAGGGATCAAAATAAGAAATTGTCTGGGGACCGTGAGATCAACCGAAAACAGTTGGAGACTGTGAAGGCCGAATTGGAGGAAGTGAAGAAATTCACAAGAGAAGCATAGAGTGAGTGATTATATCAAATAATTCACAGTTACACCATGTACCCTTTTCTAATGAAAGTTTTACTTTATAGTAGCCAAGACCACACGTCAATTTTGAAAACATCTGGACGTGACCAAGGAATCACAAAGATAATCTATTTTTGGGGATTTTCATGTTTACATTACCAACTTTGCTCGAATGAGCTGAAACTTGGTGAACACTATTGGGTTAAGGTAAATTGCAATTTAATCATGTTAAATTGAACGTGCAATTGTAACAAAAACAACAAACTGGGTTAAGGTAACTTGCCCAATTTACCACAATTCAATCCCGTTACATTTCACAGCAATTGGGTTAAGGTAACTTGCCCAAACAATCATCAAACAACTTCTCGTAGTTTCATAAAGTTGTTGTTTTCACCACTTTATCTCATCCCCTTCACTTATAATTTCTACCACACCTTCTTCTGGTCTTCCTTCACCCCGAGTAAGTGTCCCACGATAATAGCTCAATTATTGATGGGGTAAAACCCCCCATTTCCCCATAGGGACAACAGTATCTCACCTCTCTCTCCACTCCTCTCTCTCTGATGGCCTCCAGAGTGCCCCATAATGTTTTAAACATATTTTACTCTCTCCCTTAGCAGTATCGCAATGATTCCAGCCAAGACCGTGCTCTAGAGCATGCCAGAAAGCATCTAAGGTTTGACCTCTCTCTCCTGCCCATTTCCGACCACCTCAAGCTCTCCCCCCGCGCCAGTCGAAGTGCATCGGCGCCCGGGATACGCCTCCCTGTCGGCCCCCTCTTCCATCTCCCTCTAACACTGTTGCCACATGCGCCCAAAAGCCGCCCAGTTCGGCCAACTAGCGTCCTCTCATGAGTGCACGTCCCCTCTCTCCTTCTTCCCTCCCTTGGGCGTAGACCACACCCAGAACCACCCGAGGCACTCCCCGGCTTGCTCCCGTGGCCCTTGGCCTCGACCATGAACTCGCCCACGCACACTACTGAAATTCAGAAATTTGCCGTCTGCCAAAGCGGACGACAAAGGGTGCAACCACGGACGGCAAAGGCTTTGCCGTCGGTCAGCAGACGGCAAAGTAGATGGTAAAAAAAAATCCGGTGAAGAGGTTCTTTGCCGTCAGCTTTCCCAAAGCGGACGGCGGAGAATCTTTGCCATGAGGGAGCATACGGCAAATTAACTGGGACGACAAAGGGTGCAACGTCCCCGTTAAGTGTTAACGGCAGGCCTCCTCCCTTTGCCGTCTGCCTCCCCTCCTTTGCCGTGTGGGGGCAGACGGCAAAGAGGGGAGAGAGAGGGGGCACATTCCCCCCTTTGCCATCTGCCTCCCCCCCTTTGCCATGTGTGGGCAGACGGCAAAGAGGGGAGAGAGAGGGGGCAGATTCCCCCCTTTGCCGTCTGCCCACCCCCCTTTGCCATGTGGGGGCAGACGGCAAAGAGGGGAACCAGCCCCCTTTTTTATTTATTATTTGTTATATCCAGCATTTTTAACAATAATCAGGATATATATATATATATATTTGACATAAATAAATTTCTGTCCGTACTCATAACCATATTAAAATAACCTCTTATATCCAGCTTTCAAGTTGCATCCACGTGCATACAAAGTTTCATATATTACACCAGTTTCATCCACGTGCATACAAAGTTTCATATATTCATATACTACAAAAGTTTCAATACAACCCATGGTACTAGAAATCATCTTCAAGCATTCCATCAATATTTTCCAAGCATCCCGTGAAGTGAAGGTAATCTGCAAAATGACAAATAAGAAAGTTAGAAGAATAGTACTAGATGAAGTAGTGTATATATAGGTTATTTCGGAGAGAAATTAGCTAAGTATAGACCATTCAGAAGCTAACTAAGCTAATTATGTCATTTAGGTGGAACCCTAGCTAACTATAGGTCGTTTCGGAGCTAACTTGGGTAAAATAGGTCATTTCGGAGCAAACTATGCTTGTTAAGCCATTTTTGATCTAGCTAGGCTAATTATAGGCCATTTAATACCTAAGTTAGGGGGAATAGGTCATGTTGCAACTACGTAAGCCTTATTATGTCATTTAGGAGAGAACTTAGCTAACTATAGGTCATGTTTTATTAAATAGACCATTTAGGAGCTAACTAAGCTAATTATGTCATTTAGATGGATAATTAGCCAATTTAGGCTTTGTTGGATGAGTCTAAGCTACGTAGAATAAGAGAAAGAGAAGAAGAAGTAAAAGAAGGAGGAGGAGGAGGAGAAGGAGAAGGAAGAGGACAAGAAGAAGAAAAGAAGAAGGAGAAGCAGAAGGAGGAAGAAGGAGGAAGAAGAAGGAGAAGGAGGAGCTCCTTCTCCTCCTTCTCCTCCTTCTTCTTATCCTCCTCCCTCTCCTTCTTCTTCTTCTCCTCTTCTTCTTCTTCCTTCCTTTCATTTTTCCTCTTTCTTCTCCTCTCGTCCCCTTCTTCAGGCTAAATTGGCTAAGAATGCCTTTTTGATGCTAATTATGACATTTAGGAGAGAACTTAGCTAAGTATAGGTCATGTTTTATTAAATAGACCATTTAGGAGCTAACTAAGCTAATTATGTCATTTAGATGGATAATTAGCCAATTTAGGCTTTGTTGGATGAGTCTAAGCTACGTAGAATAAGAGAAAGAGAAGAAGAAGTAAAAGAAGGATGAGGAGGAGGAGGAGGAGAAGGAGAAGGAATAGGAGAAGAAGAAGAAAATAAGAAGGAGAAGGAGAAGGAGGAAGAAGGAGGAAGAAGAAGGAGAAGGAAGAGCTCCTTATCCTTCTTCTCCTCCTTCTCCTCCTTCTTCTTATCCTCCTCCCTCTCCTTCTTCTTCTTCTCCTCTTCTTCTTCTTCCTTCCTTTCATTTTTCCTCTTTCTTCTCCTCTCGTCCCCTTCTTCGGGCTAAATTGACTAAGAATGCCTTTTTGGAGCTAATTATGTCCTTTAGGAGACAACTTAGCTAAGTATAGGTCACTTTTTATTAATAGACCATTTAGGAGCTAACTAAGCTAATTATGTCATTTAGATGTATAATTAGCCAATTTAGGCTTTGTTGGATGAGTCTAAGCTACGTAGAATAAGAGAAAGAGAAGAAGAATTAAAAGAAGGAGGAGGAGGAGGAGGAGAAGAAGGAGAAGGAAGAGGAGAAGAAGAAGAAAAGGAGAAGAGAAGGAGATGGAGGAAGAAGAAGGAGAAGGAGGAGCTCCTTCTCCTTCTTCTCCTCCTTCTCCTCCTTCTTCTTATCCTCCTCCCTCTCCGTCTTCTTCTTCTCCTCTTCTTCTTCTTCCTTCCTTTCATTTTTCCTCTTTCTTCTCCTCTCGTCCCCTTCTTTGGGCTAAATTGGCTAAGAATGCCTTTTTGGAGCTAATGATGTCATTTCGAGGATAATTAGCTAAGTACAGGTCATTTTTTATTAAATAGACCATTTAGGAGCTAACTAAGCTAATTATGTCATTTAGATGGATAATTAGCCAATTTAGGCTTTGTTGGATGCGTCTAAGCTACGTAGAATAAGAGAAAGAGAAGAAGAAGTAAAAGAAGGAGGAGGAGGAGGAGGAGAAGGAGAAGGAAGAGGAGAAGAAGAAGAAAAGGAGAAGGAGAAGGGGAAGGAGGAAGAAGGAGGAAGAAGAAGGAGAAGGAGGAGCTCCTTATCCTTCTTCTCCTCCTTCTCCTCCTTCTTCTTATCCTCCTCCCTCTCCTTCTTCTTATTCTCCTCTTCTTCTTCTTCCTTCCTTTAATTTTTCCTCTTTCTTCTCCTCTCGTCCCCTTCTTAGGGCTAAATTGGCTAAGAATGCCTTTTTGGAGCTAATTATGTCATTTAGGAGAGAACTTAGCTAAGTATAGTTTATTTTTTATTAAATAGACTATCTAGGAGCTAACTAAGCTAATTATGTCATCTAGCTATCTTTTATTAAAACACTAGAAATAACATCCCTAAGTTAGGGTCAAGCACGGTGGCTCTGGTTTGTTTCACCTGGAGAAGGCTGCCCTGGAGAAGGCTCGATTGTAGAAGGGTCGTGCGATGCGTTTCGGGACATATTCTCAACCAAACATCGTTTGCAATGTGTAGTTAGCATGAGGACACTCTTAAGATCACTCCACTGAAATGAAACTCACCGTCCCCGCTATGTTAACGACTCGCATCGGTGGAGGGACTTGGCCGTTCTTCTCGCACATAGACTGTACATTTGGTTTCGACAAGTCAAACTTTTTATTTATTAATGAAACCAACATTCAAATGCAAGAGTTGAAATAACATGAAGAAGAAACTTACCACAAAGAGCTCGTATATGGCCCTGGTGGACGCATCATTCCGTGCCCTCTCCGCTTCCACCAATGCAGCCGTCCTCTCCTCCAGCTCCCTAATTTCCTTATCCTTCTCCGCCATAGCCGCCTGCATTGCCTCTCTCTCTTTCTGAATAGCAGCCTACAACAGAACTCATTGTTAGCATATTGGTTCCAACGCACAACATAATGCGGAAAGATATTTGAGTCCATTAAACTAACGTCGATGGCGAGCTCGACTGGCCATGCACGACATGTTATCTCCGGACAAGAGCTCGTTTCTCGTGCCTTTATCTGCCGGAGAGAGCTAAGACAACGTACAAGGCTGTCTCCAATGGCGATCAAGCCATGGCGCCTCCCGTTGCCAGCTATCATCACCAGCTCTGGATCAATAGGCCCCTCGCTCGGGTTAAAGTCCTCCCCTTTCCTTGCCTTCCCGTGATCTCCGTACTTCACGAGCTTGTCGTGGGAGGAGATGTTGGTGAAGTTTTCTGGATGCTCGAGGTCAGACTCAGAGAATGCCTTGACCTTCTTGTACGAGGCAGTATGGGCCATCGCATACATGTCGTACATCTGTGGCGCCTCCGTCTTATTGTGACGCGCCTAAAAGAGAGAGAGAGGAAAATTGTATTGGTAAAGGGCTCAAGATAGCATTAAGAATGAATTGCATGAGGCATGAAGCAAACCACATACCAAGTTCTCGCCAAATTGGATTAAGTTGACGCTCCCTTGATGGTGTGGCACGCCAACCATTTTGCCACGCCTCTCCTTGGCGTTGTTGTGGCTGGCCTCCCACGTTTTGGAGCACCACTGATCCACCAAGGCCTCCCAACAATCCATCTTATCCACACACCATCTCGGGGGCACCTAAGTTAATAAAGAGAAATTTGAGCGCGTAAGAACCAAATCAAGGAAACTAACTACAAAGCCTTAATAATATGTAATTACCATCATGTAATGCTCCTTCTCCATCTTAGCATCACGACACTTCGCCTTGTCAAGCCTAATACGCCGCGTGGCATAGTAGTCTGGAACAGCCTGCACCCGAGCCTCGTGCCGAAAGTTTTGAAGTAGGCGGCGACATTCGGTTTCGATAACCTTTGCCGCGTCCTCCTCGTATCCCTCCTCACACCTGTAGTAGGTCTGCAAACGAGACAACACCAATTAGTACAATAAATAGCTATGGTTGATTTATAATTGTGTGAAAGAGAAATTACCCAGAACTTTCGGATCACCATGTCCGCCCTCGTGTCACACAAAACACCATCGATCTCCACCTCCGGCGGGGCCGGGGCACCCAAGTAGTGCTCCTAGGTCATTCCTACCTCTCGCTCCCGACCGGGCAACGTAACAAACCCTGGGAAGTTTTGACGGCAAAGAACACCAAGGACGCTGTTGGGCTTGCGGACACCCTTGGCAACAATCCAACCCCTACAGTATGACAAATTTAAGCCAAAACATTAGATATTTGAGAAAACGCGAAGGCAAAAGGTTATATAAGAGTAAATTAACTTACTTGTCCCCATTTTGCCTAATCGACCACCTCTGCTCGGGGGTCGCTGGCACGAGCGGGAACCCCGAACTACCACGTTGGTAGACGGTAGCCCCCTAACCCAGCTCCTCGTCGCTACCAGCATGGCCACTTGCCTCAGGCCAGGTATCCCACTGGGTCTCTTGGGACGTACCCTCATCACTGCTTTGCTCCGGAGTCGCCTGGAAGGAAGCCTCTGGGACAGGAGTCTCGTGGGTCAAAGACTCATCGACCTGAGGCTCGTCGACCCGAGGCTCGTGAACCGGAGACGGTGTAGCCTCCACCTCAGACGAATCCATCCTAGAAGTCCTGTGCTCAGGTGAATCAGCTTGGGGTGGTGGCAGAGACCGTGTAGCCCTACCTCTCCCGCGGCCACGTGTACCTTTAGTACAACATAAATACCAACATGAGTAATAAAATGTATATAAATACCAATATGCATACAACATGAGTACAACATAAATACCAACATGAATACAACGTGTACCTTTAGTGCCTCTCGGCTTCGCGGGGGGTCGACCTCCTCTCACGGGGGTCGCTCCTTGCAAAGTAGAGAGCAACACTCTCCGAAGAGGCGAGGCAGGAATGGAAGTACCCATCCCATCACCCGCCAATGAAGAAGCAGCCGCGGAGTGCTTTCGACCCTTTCCCACCATCTTTCAACACCTGTCATGACAAAGAGTAAATGAAATTAGTACAACATAAATACAAACAAGAGTAATAAAATGTATATAATTTAAGTGTATCATCGTCATAAATACCAAAATGACTAATAAAAATTGAATACCTGACATGAACTAATAACAATCGTCCTCGTCCATATATGCTTCGGGGTCAATAAATGCATCATGATCATCACTATCATCAATAAATGCATCATCATCATCACTATCACGAAGATCATGTGGAAGGCCACCATTATGTAATCGGTCAAGAAGTGACAGGTCATCCGCAGCAGTAACCTCTTCTTCTTCCAGCTCTTCCTATTCGGGCTCAGGGGTTAAGCCGGATTCACTGTCGCTGTCTACTTCAATGTTCTAGGGTGAAGTAGAGCGGTTCTTGAAACATTTCTTGGACATATGTGTTTCTTGGAAGAATTCTCCTTCATATGTGTCTGGTTTAATGTGAGGTTCGTAATCCTCTTCATTGAGGGTAGGTGGTCTAAAATGTGGTGGCACTTCATAAACGGCATCCCAACCTTCGAGATTTGGATCAGTTTGGCAGGCCCACGGTAGATAGAAAACTTGTGTCGCCTGTTGAGCCGGAATATAGACATCAGGAACACCTAAGTGGGTGTTTTGGTTGATTTCGACTAGTCCTATATGTTCATGAGTCCTTCTAGTCTCCCTCGGCTGAAACCAATAAAATTTGAAGACTATGAGGGTCAGTGGGTTTTCATCATCGAATAGAACTTCATAAATTGCTTCAACTCTTCCATAATACTCGGTGTCTCCTTCGCCGATTGCAGAGACAGAACAATTTGTAGTCTTTAGGTCGGGCATAGATAGCTCTTTGCCAAAGGTACGAAAGTGATACCCGTTGATGTTCTATTTGTCAAATGAACGGACCTTATAGTCAATACCATTAGTGACTTGTCTCAACTCGGCGTCCATAGACTCTGCATCAGCCTACAAGTTTAATACGAAAGAATGGATGCATTAGCCGCAAATTAGACCAATAAATCAAATGGGTCCTTAATGGTAATAAATTACCCTTTGTTTGAACCAAGAGATGAAACCGGGATAGTCGCCTCCATGCTTTGCGAGAAGCTCATACTCTTCGACGGAATCCTTTTCGATGACCGCTCCATCCGAGAATTCGGCGACGTATCGACTATATCAAATATCCGGGAATAAGAGTAGTTCAAAGCAATTAGAAGTTGCGGAACAATAAATTACCGAGAACTTACTCGATGTACGGCCGCACTTCTGTTAGGTTGGTGAAGATATACAATGAAATGGTCCGCCATTCTTCGACATCCAACGATTTCCCTTTTGAAGCACCAGATGGTGCGAGCTTACCTTTGAATAGGCTGAGGTTCGATCGAACTTTTTCTCTATCGCCATCACTGTACCGAGGCTTCGGGTTATGCAAATGATGATTTTTGGCTTCGCCGTGTGCTGTCACGAAGTTTGCCGCCTCCTCAGTAATGAATGCCTCGGCCATCGATGCTTCAATTCTACGTTTATTTTTACACTTAGCTCGAAGCGTCTTCTGCATCCTCTCAGTTGAGTAGCACCATCGATTTTGAACGGGCCCCCCCATTCTTGCCTCGGTCGGGAGATGCATAATCAAATGTTGCATTGGATTAAAGAAGCCTGGTGGAAAGATCTTTTCTAATTTGCAGATCAACTCCGGCGCCAACTCTTCCATTTCACCTAGGACGCCAAGCGATAGTTCTTTCGCACAAAGAGAACGGAAGAAATAGCTCAGCTCTGCCAGTACTAGCCATTCATCCCTAGGGATAAAGCCACGCAACATCACAGGCATTACCCGCTCAATCCATATGTGCCAATCATGACTCTTGAGCCCAAATATTTTCAATTTCTCAAGACTCGCTCCCCTCTTTAGATTCGCAGCATACCCATCAGGGAACATCAACCTCATTTTCACCCACAATAGCATTTCCCTCATAGCTGGCCTTTCAAGATTGAACCATGCCTTTGGCTTCGCTATGCTTTGCTTTCCTTTCCTTTGTCGCAAGTTTTGCAACGGTCTATCACATAGAGCCTCCAGGTCGATTCAAGCCTTAGGATTATCTTTTGACTTCCCCTCTATGCCGAACAATGTACCAAAAATGGCCTCCGCAATATTCTTTTTAGTGTGCATCACGTCAATGTTGTGTGGGCAAAGGAGGTCTTTGAAGTAAGGGAGATCCCATAAGCATGACTTGTGAGTCCAGGCGTGTTCCGTATTATACCCTTTGAAGTATCCTGGACGCAAAGGATCAGGCTCGAGAGCGTTTAACTGATCAAGGGTCTGTTGGCCTGTCAACGCAGCTGGTGCAGTGTTTTTGACAACTCTACCTTTGATGAAATTATTCTTGTCTTTTCTGAACTTATGGTCAGGATCCAGGAATTGTCTATGCATGTGGAAGCAAGAATACTTGCGACCAGCCTGCAGCCAACGGAACTGAAGAGCTGCCTTGCATGTGGTGCACGGGAACCTTCCATGCACACACCAGCCAGCGAATAGCGCAAACGCCGGATAATCATGCGTCGAGTACATGTACCACACATGCATTTTGAAATTTGTTTTGGTATCCGCGTCGTAGGTCTTGATCCCATTATCCCAGGCTTCTTGCAACTGATCCTTAAGCGGCTGCATGTACACATTCATATTCTTCCCCGGATAGTTGGGCCCTGGAATTATCAACGTCAGGAATATGTTCTTTCTTTTCATAATCTCTCCGGGTGGCAAATTTAGTGGAATGATAAGTACAGGCCAACAACTGTATTGTGCTGCCGTCATACCATACACATTGAACCCTTCCGTGCTGATGGCAACTCTAGGTTTCCTTGGATCTTCCGATTTATCCTTATGTAATGCGTCGAAGTGCCTCCACGCAAAACCATCTGAAGTGTGTACCAGCATCTTGTTCCCATCCGCATCTAGTTTGGTTCTTTTGCCCAATTTGTGCCATGTCATCTGTCTGGCCGTCTCTTCGACCATGAAAAGACATTGAAGTCTTGGTACGATTGGCAGATATCGAAGAACACTAATGGGGATTTTGGTCTAATTCTTCTCACCCATGCCGTTGTCTACCACAATATACCTAGAAGAATTGCAAATGGGGTAATAGTTCAAGGCCGCATACTCACGCCTAAATAAGGCACATCCATTCTCACACGCATGTATATTCTCATAGGGCATCTTAAGTACACAAAGGATTTTCTCTGACTGGTACAGGTTTGCAGGCAGTACATGGCCTTTGGGTAGAAAGCGTCCAAATATCGTCATCATCGCGTCGTAGCATTCTCTGCCTAGGTTGAATTGAGCCTTCAGAGCCATTACTTGTGCGATGGCATCTAGCTGACAAAGCTCAGTCTGCTCGTGGAGAGGACGTTTTGAAGACTCCAGCATTTCATAGAAGGCCTTTGTAGATTCCTCCATCTCATCGTCCGAATCACGAGCATCATCAAAGTCTTGCACCATGTCTTCAATCCCGGTACCATGCTCATCGGTGCGACGATGAATCACCTCAGCTCTGGCACGTTGGTCAGACTCACCATGAAAAGGCCACACCGTATAATTAGGCGTAAAACCCCACTTCTGCAGGTGTTTACCCATTTCAAACTCTGTATGCATTTTCTAGTTGTCGCAATTGGGACAGGGGCACCATGTTTTATGCTGGCCATTTGCAAATGCGGCTCTCACAAACCCCCTGGTTTTTGTTAACCATTCATGGGTCATGTCTTTCTGACTAGGGTGACCAGTGTACATCCAAGCACGATCACTCATGTTGCCTAGCTACCTATGGGGGCACAAGAAATAAATATATAATTCATCATCTATATTTATACGCTAATCAAGTTTGTCAGTTTTATTACATCCATGCAACCTACACGCTAATAGGTAAAGATAGGTCCTAATCCCACCCGAGTATGTGTAGACTGGTTTTGTTTTCCCATGCTCTGCTCCAGATGCGACGCAGAATTTCGGCAGCACCTCCCCGCTGTTCTCCTGATACACGTCTCGGCAATAAGCAGAGAGGATGTGTACCCGGAGAACAACAGGGGAGGCACTAACGAAATTCCGCCTCGGATCCGGAGCATAGCATACAGGAAAACAGACCCAATCTACACATACTCGGGTTGTCCATGGATAATGTTGGACAATTTGAAAGGATGGCGGTTATAAATATGCAAAGAAATGCATATTTATAGATGTCGCCCTTTCGAACGGGAGACGCATATTGGTCACGCATACTCATGATTGAAGAAACCTATAGCTAGCAAGTTACATCGGCACGAAGACCGGGACAGAGCAAATTAAGCGGGTAGGAGGAGAAGTCATTTGTGCTCACCAACAAACGCAAGGGCGGAGCTCGTCCAACGCACGTGGAGGTCGTCGAAGAACTGCACATTGAAATTCACTCGATCAACACAAATACGATGTTTTTATAATTAACATAATCGGAAAATATGTGACCTAACTCATAATTTACAAAATTATGACCCCGTGGGCCTCTAGAAGGCCGAAAAGCACGTTCTCGTTCAACAAAAGGCAGAAGAGGTGTCGGGGGTCGGGGCTTAGTGGCGTCGGGAGTCGGTGCCGTCGAGGGTCGGTGATGTCGGGTGTCGGTGGTCGGGAGTCGGGTTAAATGCGTCGGTGGTCGGGGGTCAGTGTCATCGGGGGTCGAGGGTCACTAGCGTCGGGGGTTGGGGTCTTTTTGATCAACAAGAGGCCAAAGAGGTGTCGGGGGCCCGGGGTTGGGGGTTAGTGGTGTCGGGGGTCGGGGTCGGGGGTCGGGGGTCAGGAGTCGGGAGTCGGGGGTTGGAGGTCGGGGGTCGGGGGTTAGTGGTGTCGGGCGTCGGGAGTTGGGGGTCGGGGGTCAGTGGTGTCGGGCGTCGGGGGTCGGGGGTCGGGAGTCGGGTGTCAGTGGCATCGGGGGTCGGGGGTCGAAGGTCGGGGGTTGGTGGCGTCGGGCGTCGAGGGTTGGTGGCGTCGGGCGTCGGGGGTCGAGAGTCGGGTGTCGGGGGTCAGTGGTGTCGGGTGTCGAGGGTCGGGAGTCGGGTGTCAGTGGCGTCGGAGGTAGGGGGTCGAGGGTCGGGGGTTGGTGGCGTCGGGCGCCGGTGGTCGGGGGCCGCGAGTCGGGGGTCAGGGTCCTCTTCTTTCTTCTTCTCCTCTCTCCTATTTTTCTTCTTCTTCTTCTTCTTCTCCTTCTTCTTGATCATCTTATTATTATTATTCTTCTTCTTTTTTCTCCTCCTCCTCCTCCTCTTCTTCTTCTTCTTCTTCTTTCTTTTATCTTTCTCCTCCTCTCCTCTTTCTTCTTCTTCTTCTTCTTCTTCTTCTTCTTCTTCTTCTTCTTCTTCTTCTTCTTCTTCTTCTTTCTTTTATCTTTCTCCTCCTCTCCTCTTTCTTCTTCTTCTTCTTCTTCTTTCTTCTTCTAGTTTATTATTCTCTTATTTTCTTCTAAGTTTGACTAGATAAAGCATGTAGAGTAGGAGCATAACATACAATTCAGCACAAACATACATGTTTCTATCACAATAGAACCTCAAAAGACTAAGATCTAAGAGGTGCAAATAAAACTACATCAATGCTTCATGCATGAGGTTTATGTCAACACCTCCTATCTTCAGACCAAAAGATTAACACGCAACTTCTGTGAAAAATGCACATTTACTTCAAATGCAAATCTATCATTTCTTTTTTGGGGTCCATACCCTTCTTCATCTACCATTTCTTTTTTCTATCTATTTTTTTTCTTTTCTATCTACTTTTTCTACTTAATAAACTAACTATCTAATTTAACATAAACGCAGAAGAAGAAAAAACTAACTATCCAATTTAACAGAAAAAACACAAAATAAACTAACTATCTAATTTAAAAGAAAATACAAGAAATAAAGCGAAAAACAAAAAAAAAACCTTACCTGCGTAGGGGCAGTGGGCGGCCGGGGCGGAGGGCAGTGGGAGGAGGGGAGGGCGAGCTCCGGAACTGGACGGCTGGGAGGAGGTGCGGGGGGAGGAGGGGAGGGCGACCTCCGGCCGCACGGCGGTGGTGGGCCGGAGCGGCTCCGGTGGTGGCAGCGGCGGCACTCGGGTGGGCAGGGCACAGGAAGGAGGGGCGCATGGAGGACGGGCGCGGGGAGGAGTTGCGCGGGGAGGAGGGGAGGGCGAGCTCCGGCGAGCTCCGATGGTGGTGGCGGAGGCGCTGGAGTGGGCAGTGCGCGGGGAGGAATTGCGCTGGGGTGCGTGGGCAGTGCGTGATTTGGCCGTTAGGGGAGCGGGGGGTGGGGACTGGGCGCTGTTAGGGGGAGCTCCTTTGCTGTCTGCAAAGGCTGGGAGGCAAACGGCAAAGGGGTGGGTGGGGATGGGCGCGAGTTGGCCGTTAGGGTGGCGCCCCTTTGTCGTCCGCGTGCTCTTTGCCGTCCACCTTTAGGGCCTTTGCCATGCGTCAGCAGACGGCAAAGAGGTGGCAGACGGCAAATAAAACCTTTGCCATCGGCAACCTCTTTGCCGTCCGCTTTGTACCAACTGACGGCAAAGAGCATCTTTGCCATGCGTCAGCAGACGGCAAAGGCACGGCTGGCGGCAAATTTATCAATTCCAGTAGTGGCACCAGCATTTGGTGCACCACGACCACCCCTATAAAAGGGCCCCCGTTCCTCCCTCTAATTCTCTTCCACCCTCACACGACCCCGACCGCCCCCTGCACCAACCCCTCTCCATTTCCCGCCCTCTGTGCTCAGGATCGAGCTCGACGCCACCGCTTCGGGCTGCCGTTGATCTCACGGTATGGCGCCGCTCCGGCCTCTGTCTCTCCCTCTTTGGAACTAATGCACGTCACTGATGCGTTTCCCTCCTTACCCCGAGCTTTTTGCACCATGGAGCGCCGACTCCGACCACCTCCCGAAGCTCCTCCACTGCGGGACCTCGTTGCTGGCGATGTCCTCCACTCCGTTGACTCCCACGACTACCCCTCGATCGATGACTGCCTCCCGGTCTCGTTCCTGCCTTCAGGTGCACTCACCATGCTTCCCTCCGTCACCGGTGAGTGCCGCCACTCTTTGCCATAGGTTGACGATGGCACCGATAGGAGGAACCCACCGTCAGCCTCTGCCTCTCTCCCACATCTCCCTCTATCGCTGGCCACTGGGCCCCACGCGTCAGGTTCAAACCAGACGGTGCGCGTGCCGTACCTCGCCTGGGCTGGCTCCGCTAGCTGGGCCGGCTCGGCCAACCATTTCTAACCCAGTGGCACATTGCCACTTTTTCTTTTCTATTTTCTCACATTTTCCAAAAATTCCACAAAAGCTAAAATACATCCAAACCCATTTATTCCTCCACCTAATTTTTTAAAATATTGTGTAGTATTTAACAATGCCACTTGTGTAATTTTTACAAACACTTTTACATACTGCTTTATTTAAAAACCTACTGTTAAACATTTTTACCTTCTGTTAAAATGTTTTTCTCAACTTTTTACACTTCAAAAATAAAACTGAGTAATTTTTACAATACCTATACCCACCCTAGTATTTTACAAAAATAGGATGACATTTTTCAAAGCAAATTATTTTCCCTATTTTTGTGGTGTTCTTATTTTTGCCCGTTAATATTTCGATGATAGATTGCGTTACTGACGAAGGATTTGGACTAGAGGATTTTGAAGACCCCCGAGACTTTGCTGAGCAAGGCAAGCATCCCGTTGACCATGTTTGAGAAACCATTTATTTTGCATGCCTTATAGCAATACATTCTGTTGCATTTGATTCATGATGAGTCGGTGACCACCTTGGTGGGTTGTCTTCGAGAAACTACCCACTGATACTTGCACTTGGGCATGACCCTACCACCTATGAGGGTTGTGTGTGTTGGAAATAGTAAGGTTGCTAGTATATGCTACGCAAATGGGACGAGACTTTGCATGGTGAGAATGAAATAAATGATTTCGAAGGCTTTTCGAAAACCCAGTCGGGTGACACTAATGCCTAAGGGAGAGGGTGATGTGATGGGTGACCACTTGGGAAAGAAGTGGGTTACTGAGAAAAGTTTTGTTTGTGTCATTTCAAAAATGAATTGGTGTAAGTTGAGACCGTTACTCCAACCTTACATGTGCGACCACGATACCCCTTATGGGACGAGAATTTGTTTATTAACTTGCTCGATGCTAGCAGAGAACCTGCATTACTGGTGGAGAGAGTGGTGTGGTCACTCTCATGACGGGGTCGTGCAAGGTAGGGTGACCATGAGCTGTTTTCACAGACACCGGGCACACCATTGGTCCCCTCATGGATGATAGTTCTAGAGCGAGGCTCATATGATGTACATCATGAGGCCTAGGTATCAGTGGAGTGTACTCTTTGTTTACCATCGTCGGGGGAAAGGCATTATTCGGGTGCTTACCTCGGGTATGTAATATACCGTGAGTCATGGATGACACTGTAGCTCCCCAAGTCTTGTGTGTACATCATGCAACCTCCACATCCTCTAAAACTATTCGAATAGCCATGTCCATGGTCAAGGACAGTTGGATGACCGCTATTGGGCTACATCTAGATGTTTTCGCACAAACCAATTGGGTGTGTGTGTGAGTATGTGGGAAAGATGATGATATGAGAAAGATGATACTTAAGCTATGTCAGACGACTTGGTATGGGAATTGAACGTGCAACGTTGAACCCCGGCTTATGATGATAATCGTACCTTGTTCATATGGGTATCAGCGGCAGGTTGATGCATCCTTTTTGCAAGATTTATCATGACTTTGCACTGAAAATTAGCTTTCCCCAAAATTACCTACCTAGTGCCACATGCATTGTTATTGCCTTTTTCCATATCATGGCTTGCTTGCGAGTACATTCAAAGTACTCATTGGCTTTCCATTGATTATTTCACTGGCGAGGCATGGAAGAGAAGGAATATGTAGAAGTGTACGTTGAAGACGAACACATGAACTAGGACACTTCCCAACCAGAATGCATGTAGGTTTTAGGCAGATGGCTCTGGTTCACGCTTTCAATCAAGATTTCTGCTGCTAGTTATGCTTGGTGTGTTGGACTTCGAGGTTCTATCTTTGTAAAACTTGACCTTAATGGTCTCTATTTGTATCAGACGGTACGTATGGATGTAAGACTCTTGTTATTTAGCTTCTGTGTGATCAGTGAGCATTGGTATCTAGGATCACTATACACGTGCTCGGTGATCACGACTTATAAGTGACGGTCCCCACAGAGTTGGTACCAGATCCATCCTGACTGTAGGACGCTGCAGTTAGCATGGACGTCAGATAGGATGAACCCCTTTCCAAAACTATACCTAGTGTTTATACTTAGGAGTTTCTACACTTCTTACCTCTTCCACTCTATTTCAAAGCATTACTGACACCCTCCCCTTGAACCTTGTAGATGGCCGCCGTACCCAGAAACCTCCTAGCATCCGACTTTCCCCTAATCCTTGAGGACAGCATGGAGAAGTGCCAGTTCCGCCGATCACCCATTTTCCTCTATCAAGAACACTGGGTCCATGCCATCACAAAGGAGTACCACGTTGAAGTGGTCGTGAAGGCAAACGACTCCCCGGCGAGTTGGTACTTTCAAGGACCACAAATGGAGACCTTTGCGCTAGCAGTTGAGACAGCTGCACGGAAGGCACTCGTCCACCTTCGAGACATTGTTCCACAGATGTGTGATGAGATGGCTACTCTCTACTTCCTGTTCCTGAAGGATCATATTGGCAAGAGTTGGATGTTGACCACATCCCCGAAGGATGGAATACCACTGAGATTCCTAACCTACTTTAGCCTCTCCGCCGACATTTTAGCTCACAGCCTGATTAAGGAGTTTGTGAAGCTCCGTGAGTAACTTCACCATAGAAGTGAGCTACTCCTACTAGCCACAGCGAAACCAGACAAGATCAAGAATGATGTATCCTCCAAGGGACGACCAACTATCGCATACAGAGGAGCAGTACCCCCAACAATAGATGCACCCACACGACGTCATCTCATGAGCGCGAAGGAGTATCGTGAGCTCTTCACCGTTCCACCGGCGAAGCATCATCGGGATTAACCTCTTCATCCTCGGACCCCCTTGATGGGAGACGATGCCCGTATAGACAATGACCAGGAGGAATACCTAGAGGAACGTGAGTACGAGACCGAGTGATCCACCACTTGAATCTGAGAACCCCTAGGGTAGGATAAGTCATGCGAAGTCGAGTTCGTGTAATGGCTCATATGAAACCATGTGTGCTTGTTGTTTGTTTTATAGTTTGTGTTTTGATGAAAGTCGCGCTTTTGCCTTAGGTAACATGTAGGCAGCTACATTGTCTCTCTTACCTTAATGTTATGTGTTGGGTCTTTTCGACCTTTGATTGTCACACTTGCACTTTACCAACCCCCTTATGCGCGCATTTTCTCTTGCTGATTTATCTTGCCTATATCAGTTGTTTGACTCGGCTCCTCCAAACAGTATGGTGATTGTGGCTCACACTAGCACTTTTGGAAATTATAGCACCGGCAACGCTAGCAAGAAGCCGGAGGACATTGGGTCCGCTCAAGCAGGAGGTCACAAGGAGCGACCACAAGGTGACATTACCCCGCCACCACCTCCACCGGAGAACATGACCATAGCTCAGTTTCTCCAAGTTCTCCATGAGGAGCGCCAAGCCAACGCTGCCACTATGCAAAATGTGGCCCAGACCCTTGTGAACAACCAGTAGCAGGGTAGTAATGGCATAGCCGCTCCACTCCGTCATAGTTCGTGAGGAATTCCCCGTTGACCTTCATTGAGACTATTAAGCCTTTGGATGTTGATGACTGGATCCGCTCCATGGGAGACCTCCTTGCGTTCATCAACTGCAATGAGGATCGTGAGAAGGTTCTTTATTCCTCTCACTACCTTGGAGGTACCACCACAACTTGGTGGGATGGGTTCAAGGTCATGCAAGGTGACCGTGCGATCACCTGGGCTAATTTCAAGCAAGGGTTCCACACCGCTCACATCTCTTCCAGGATTACGCCTATCAAGAAAAGGGAATTTTGAGCGCTAAAGCAAGGATGTGGCACTGTCAAGGAGTACATATAGAAGTTCAACCTTCTATCAAGGTATGCACCTAAAGACATCGGCACTGAGGCAGCCAAGATAGAACACTTCATTGAACGACTCCAGCAGGCCTTGCAGTATCAACTCGTTGTCTATGACTACTGGACCTTCTTTGACCTGGTGAACAAGGTTTTTCTACTTGAATACAAGTGCAATGCCATGGACGACACCCACAAGTGCAAGATGATCACCAGGGGCAGTTCCAGCAACCAGAAGCCTCACCCCTGGCAGCCGGCCCTAGCAAAACTAACTTATCAGCCTCAGCAAAGCAAGCCCCCTGCACCTCATCCGAGCTACCAGCCTCAGCAGTATGCCACCCGAGGCCAGCATACAACAATCCCACAAATAGTGGTTCCAACAAAAGCATCTCATGTCAAGTCACCTGTTTTGGTTGTGGTCTGCCTGGGCACTTCTCGAGAATGTGCCCCAACAAGAAGCCTGATGAACCACACCCTAATGCGCCAAATCAAGGACAAGGTCATGGAGCGCCACCCAAGAACCCCGATCCCCGCAACGAGCAAAACTATGACAAAGCTCGTGTGAACCACTTCACCGCGGAGGAACCCCAGGAAGACCCGAATGTTATACTGGGTACGTTCCTTGTCAATTCAACCCCAGGAACAACTCTGTTTGATTATGGTGCTTCACATTCTTTTGTTACTCACAAGTTTGCACAAAAGAGTGGTATGGACCACACACCTTTGGGTAATATGGTGATTGTACAAACCTTGGGTCCAGTATTAAGGTCTAAGATAGGATGTAAAGGAGTTGGGATTAATATCAACGGGGTAGTCTTCCTGGCAGATCTTATCATCCTGAATTCGCAAGGCTTGGATGTTATCCTTTGCATGGACTGGTTGACCAAGCACAAAGGCTTGTTGGGCTGTGCCAAGAAGACTGTTACCATGACCAACAGCCAGGGAGTTGAAGTTAAGTATGTTCACAACCCCGCCTCCGCTCAAGCCCCTCGGCTTAATTGCCTCTCGGGAATTGAGTTGGACCAAGTGCTAGTGGTATGTGAGTACCCGGATGTCTTTCCTGATGAACTGCCCGGAATGCCTCCTGGCCGAGACATCGAGCTCATTATTGAGCTAATGCCCAGAACAAGACCCATCTATAAGAATCCACATAGAATGGGGTCTGAATAATTGCGTGGGTTGAAGAGGCAACTCGCCGAGCAGCTTAGGAAAGGATTTATTTGCCCTAGTGCATCTCCTTGGGGATCGCCTATTCTATTTGTGTCTAAGAGGGACGGAACTATCAGACTCTAAATTGATTACCGTTCTCTCAATGAAGTCACAATAAAGAACAAGTATCCACTCTGCAAGATTGAAGACCTTTTCGATCAGTTAAATGGTGCCAAAGTATTCTCCAAGATCGATCTCAGGTCTGGGTACTACTAAATGAATATCAGACCGGAAGATATTCCGAAGACGGCATTTGTAACCAGGTATGTCATGTACATGTGCACCGTCATGTTGTTTGGGTTAACCAATGCCCCAGCCCACTTCATGTACTTCATGAATAAAGTCTTCATGGAGTATTCGGACAAGATTGTCGTTATCTTCATTGACGACATACTCGTCTTCTCCAAGCCGGAAGAAGAACATGAGCAACATTTGAGTATGGTCCTGGACAAGCTTCGAGATCACCAGCTTCATGCAAAATTCAGCAAGTGTGAATTCTCGTTGTATGAATTTGAATTCTTGGGTCATGTGATGATAGCAGGAGCATTGCCGGTTGACCCTGCCAAGATTGAAGCCATGACGAAGTGGCAGCCTCCGACCAATGTGAAGGAAGTCAGAACCTTCCTCAGACTCGCAGGGTACTACCACAAGTTCATTGAAGGATTCTAAATCATTGCCCAACCTATCATGCAACTCTTGAAGAAGGAAAAGAAGTGCGAACAGAACATCGAGGATCTCAAGAAGAGATTGACAACGGCCCCAGGTTTGGTCACCCCCAATATTCATAAGGTATTTCTCAAATATTGTGATGCACCAAGGATCAGGCTTGGTGGTGTTCTAATGCAAGAAGGCAGAGTCATAGCCTCTCTGTCTAGACAGCTACGCCCTCATGAAGAGAACTATGCCACTCATGATCTCGAGCTGGCAGAAGTGGTTCATGCTTTGAAGACATGGCAACATTACCTTATCGATAAGTGATGTGAGATATATACACACCATGAGAGTTTGAAATATATTTTCACTCAAAAGGAATTCAACATGAGGCAGCAAAGATGGTTGGAGTTGATCAAATATTACTACCTCAGTGTTCAATACCACTCCAGAAAGGTCAATGTGGTAGCTGATGCCTTGAGAAGAAAGGCTTGTTCTTTGAATGCAATGGTCAACAAAAGGCTACCCACCTTGTATGAGGAGCTTGAAAGCTTTGGATTAGAGCAAGTTGAACCACGATTTGTGTCCAACCTCGAAGTGAAGCCTACGTTGATGGATGATATCAAGAAAGCTCAGAAGGGACATGAGAGCATTGAATGTATCAAGAAGAAGATCAAGAAAGGCAAAGCCCCATGATTATCGGTGGATGAAGGAGTTGTATGATTTGTAAATCACATTTGCATACCTAGAAAAGTTGAGCTCAAGAACCTGATCTTGCAAGAAGCACACGACACTTTGTATTCCATCCATCCTGGAGGAACCAAGACGCATCAAGACCTCAAGGCAAGGTTTTGGTGGAATGGCATGAAGCGGGAAATAGCTTCTTATGTCGCTAAGTGTGACATATGCGAGAGGGTCAAAGCTAAGCATGTAACAGCGTGAGACTGACGCTGTAGAAGATTCCCCTTTTATTCCGTTGTCGCCGTATGATTAGATTATTTGTCCCATTCATCATCACATCATTCGCATCATCTACATTGCATTGGCACTCCGTTGCTTCTAGTTTTCAAAACCAACATTCGTTATTAGTTGACGGTTCTCTCCGTTTTTGTCGTTGACCATTTCGAGACCAACCACACACGCACGCACCCGCGGCATCTTCAAAATCTTATTTTGAAAGGTGTGTATAAAATATTCTCGGATTGGGTAGAAACTTGGCGTGCGGTCTTATTCTAATATAGGTAGGCCGCCTGCCAAATTTCGTCTCAATCGAAGTCTGCTTGATAACCGAATGGTCGACCGTTGCAGCACCTTCATCGGTTTATCGCGGACATTTTTTTAGTGTTTAAAAATCTTGTGCCGGGACGCAAACCTCCCTCTCTTCTTATCCCACAACCCCTCAACACAACCCAGTAACCCACCTAGCAAACCCCCTCTGGTATGAGCAGTCGGATCGTGATCCAACGGACCGAAAACGGAGCAGATCCCTTAACCCTAGCGTTGTATTTTGTAAATAGACCCCTATTTTCACCTAACCCTAGCCTCTTAGGTGCCTGTGCCCCAAACCCTAGCCTACCCAGCCATTCCCACCTCCTCTAGCCACTAGGCCCGCCGGGGCCCGAGGCAGGCCTTCTCGGGCCTGAATCGGCAGCCGCCGCGAGCTAGCCCCGGCTTCCCCGAGCGCCCGAGGGGAGGCAGCTCCCATGAGCCAACTCCAGCTCCTGCCGCCGTGGTGCCCTGCCGCCGGCGTAGGATGCCTCTGCCGGCCGGTGCGTCGTTGCAAGAACTCGTGCCTCTTCGCCTCCCTTCCATCCCCACCGGCCCCGAGCCCTGCCGGTCGCTGCTGTGGAGTCCGCCAGATCGCCCTGCCTCCCATCGCCTCACGGTCGATTGGGAGCCAACCGTTGCCCGCCAGGTGGGCCGGCCCAGCCTCCGTCCAACCTAATCCCCAGGCTTAGCCGACCGTCCCCAGTGCCCAGCCGGCCGTCCCCTTGTTGAGAGGTATGATACCTCCGACAAGATTCTGTGTCTACAAAGTAAAGGAGAAAAGCTCAATCGTTGAGCATGTGCTCAGATTGTTTGAGTGCAATAGTCGCTTGAATCAAGTGGGAGTTAATCTTCTAGATAAGATAGTGATGGTTCTCCAAAGTCACTACCACCGAGCTACTAGAGATTCGTGATGAACTATAACATATCAAGGATAGATATGATGATCCTTGAGCTATTCGTGATGTTAGACAATGCGAAAGTAGAAATCAAGTAGGAGCATCAATTGTTGATGGTTAGTAAAACCACTAGTTTCAAGAAGGGCAAGGGCTAGAAGGGATACTTCATGAAACGGCAAACCAATTACTGCTCTATTGAAGAAACCCAAGGTTAAACCCAAACCCAAGACAATGTGCTTCTGTTATGGGTGGAACGGTAACTGAGGAGGAACTACCCTAGATACTTGTTAGATGAGAAGGATGGCAAGGTCGACAGAAGTATATTTGATATACATTATATTGATGTGTACCTTACTAGTTGTGACACCCTGTTTTTGGCTTCCCTGACAAATTAACTTATTTCAAAAATTAGAACCAATTAAATTTTTTTGTGAATGCTTGTGATGCTTGGAGTAACAATTGTTTGCGTGTTTGTTTAATTGCATGTGATTGCTCCCCAATAATTCTTGCCATCCTCCTAATCACCTCCTCACTCCCTGATCTCCTGCCTAATCATCATGCCTTATGTTTGGGATAAATATCTATTTTCACCAAATATTATTTTACCAAAAAGCATTTCTTTGAATTAAACTTTCAAACCCCTGAGATGAGGTTTGTACTACAAGTCCTCAAATTAGGGAAATTCTTTTGCACCAATTATTTTATTTAAAACCTATTATGAAAATGTCTTCCCATAAACCATCATATTATTATTTTAAAAGTTATTTTATTATTTTGTTTAAAAGCCTTTCTGTGAGGCCAGAAATGGTCTCTTATGATGGAAAGTTATTTTTATTGCTTCCAAAATATTGAAGAAAATTTAGGGAAACTCATGGGATATATTTATTCCATATTTATGAGTTTCAACACATGGTCATGTTCAAAATATTGGGCAAAACCCTCCAAAACCATTCCTGCCTATTTGATGCTTTTGGAATATTTCGATAAGAAATATTCTCAATAAATTCCAGTAAAATTCTAGCTTGTCATCTATGATATTGTTGATGATCTTGCCAAGTTTCATTTTAATCCAAGTTGTTTTGGCTCCCCTAATCACTCTAAAACCCTCTCTGTTGATTTCTGACTTTGGTAAACTTTACATTGTAAAGTTTCTCCAATTATCCTCAAACTTTTTGTGCATGCTCTAATGCTCAAATAATGCCCGTACCGCAAATATTGGATTTGTGGGAATTTATTTGAATAGGGTTCCAAGCAGAAACCCGTTTCTGCCCATTTCTCGGGTTTTTCAAGTCTACATTGGAAAACTGTTAAGTTTCATAGCCATTGGAATTCATCTGGTAGTCCAACCACAGGTCAAACACCTTGTGTGCACTCTCTAATTTGGCTTCTTTTGCCCCTTACACTTTATTCCTTGAGCCCACCTTTCTACCACAGGCTCACATAGTCATATTTTACCTCCAGTAACTTTCCCATGACCACTGGTCAATTATTGGAGAAGGTCCCTTTGTAACTTTCTCTCATTTTCACCCTTGGCAGCACAGTTTTACCTCTCTTTCCATTCTTCTGCTTAAGCTATCACCCCAACTCTTTTCAGAGCATCTATTATATGCTAAGGCTTCATTTAGAGCAAATATATGGCATGCTCATGTGGAGAAAATGAGCAGCACCTCGTCAAGTTCATTTCTGGCTGAAAAGTAGCTTTGTACAGCAAGTGCTAGCTACACTTCTTTTCTTGAGCTGAATTTTTGCAGGTGTGTAGTTCTTTCATACCACATGATCTAGGACATGGTTTCACCTCCCCTCTCTGCCTGTGCAAACCATCTGTATCAGCCCCTAGTTTCCTGCTGAAATGTTTACAGCAGTCAAACCCCATTCAAACCTTCTTCACTTGGCTCCAAACTCCACCAGTGCTTCGTGGCACGCATGCCTTGCATGTTTGACACCTTGGCCCGGCCAAGGGGTGGCACAGGTAACCAGGTGGGGTGGTGACCACCTCCCTGGCGTGCAGAAATGGTGCTCTGCACCTTGTCTTCCTTCTCCAGGGCGTGTCCCACTATTTCTTCCTGTCTCAGATCACGAGAGCATCCCCTTTTGACCGTTCAAACCGCTTCCCCGCATCAGCTAGCTTCCAAGAGCCCTCAGGAATGAGTGGCGACCATGCACTGAGACCTCCAGAGAGCTCTCGAGCTCTCTCGGCCCTTCCCCCTCCTATCTCCTCTCCCCCTGAGACCTCACTTGCTCTCCCTCATTCTCCCTCTCTCCCTGGAGCCCCTCGAGCTCCCCTTTCCTCTCCTAAGCCCTCCTCTTTCTCCCTCCATGGCCATGGCGCCGCCTCGGCCTTCCTTGTTCCCGAGCAAGCCGGCTCCCCTCCGGCCCTAGCTCTTCCCTCCAGCGAGTCCCCGCGGCCTCCCCGTCCTCCTGGACACCTCGAAGGCCCCCCCCCAAGGTCGTGCCTCGCCCTCCACGGCGGCCAGGGCTGTCAGCGCCCTCCCATGGCGGGGCGTTCGCTCCGGCCACTCCCCGCGGCCGCCAAGACCTCCCCCGGGCTCAGCAGGGAGCCGGGCAACCGCCCGCACCCTCGGCCCGGCAGCTGAGCCGGTAGGCGTCGGAAGCCGCGGTAGCCAGCCCCCCCCATCTACCCCTATGTCGAGGTAGAAGAAGGGCAGGGGAGAGAGAAGGCGTCGGGCAAGTCCCAGCTATCGGTGACCCATGTGTCGGGCCAGTAGGTAAGTGAAGGCGCCCCGGCACCATTGCGCCTTTCCCAAGTGGAAGGCGTATTCCATGGTATGCGCCTCCTGCGTGGCCGGTCTGCCGGTGGCCTGGGCATTTGGGCCGACCCATTGCCTATCCAGCGCCCTGGGCGCTAGTTAGCCCGATAAGTGAACCCTTTTTCTTCTTTTCCATTTCACTTAAACTTCTAAAATCTGCCATAAAATCATGCTAACTCCAAATTCATTGATTCAAATTTCTGCAAGATCCTAAAAATGAGGCCTATCCAAATAAGTGCTTTGCACAATTTTCCCTACCAACTTTCTGTGGTGTTTTATTTTAAATCCCAATCTGGATATTGAAAGCTCCATCTTGCATAAATCCTAGAGGTTCCAATTCAACTCCAAATGGAGTGATTCCAAATTCCAGGGCCTTCGAAAATCCTTCCCTATTTTTAGAACCTTGGTCAACATTTTTGTGTGACTTACTTCTGTTGCAATAAATAAATAGCTCCTATAGTTATTTATTCCACATTGTAAAATCTCTAGAATATTCATACCAAGTCCAAATCCAGTGAAACCACTTCCTAAATGATTATAAAGTCATTCTCTGTTAAATGGGTGCCTCCACTCATTTTTAACAGAATGATTCCTGATGGATTCTTCAATGATAACCTATTGCTATTTCCATCCATTCAAAAATACTTGGTGACCCAAATATACTATATCAAGCTTCAGGTATTTTTCTTATGACCAGAGAGGTCCAAGAAAAATAAAACTTCTATTTATAGAACACTTTTATTCTGCTTTATGTGTGGCTTACTATGGTTGTTTCCGACGATAGTTCACGGTAGACGGAGTATTCGGAGTTGGAGCGGGAGACCTCAAAGACCCCGAGGACTTACGTGAGCAAGGCAAGCAGCCCTTTGACCATGACTTGAGCATATGAATTGATGCTTGCTAGAATAGCAAGTACTTTTCCGTTGCATGTGATCATAGTGCCGGTTCATCATTGGTGTGATGGTACCGAAGGCTTCTTCGAAGCACTTGCATAATGGTGATGTTATACATGTGTCTCCTCGGAGCACAAGCATGATGAGCTTGACCCTACCATCTATCAGGATCATGCTACTGTCATGTTGACTAGTAGAGTTAGAGAACCATTGCCGTGAGCTTGACCCTACCCCTTGAGGGTCATGCTAATACCATGTTGACAAGTAAAGATACAAGCATATTATCATGAACATGATGTTGAGTTAAATCAAAGAGTTTATGAAAACCCGTCGGGTGCCACTAATGCCCGAGGGTGATGATGAGTTGGTGGTCACTTTTGGTGAAGTGATGCACCGGTGTTTTGTGAGTATGGTTTCGGAAATGGGATTAGATTTATGATGTGTCGACCGTCCCAGCCTTACCGGTACGACCACGATACCCCTTTATGGGACGGGGCTTTGTTGGTTACTCTGGTCGGTACTAGAAAAGAGCCACATTACTAGAGGCGGGAGTGATTGTCGTCACTCTCGTGATGGGGTCGTGCCAGGTAGGACGACTATGCCATTATTATGAGTTCCAGGCACACCGTTGGTCCCCGCATGGTTGATACTGTCCACAGTCGGTGCTCGTAAGACGTACAACATGTGGGCTGGGTACCAATCGAGTGGACCTCTTTGTCTAGTATTGTCAGGGGAAAGATGATGATCGGGTACTTACACTAGTGGGGACGTGGCCTTTAGCCGCGGCCCGTAAGGGGCTTTAGTCCCGGTTCACCAACCAGGACTAAAGGGGCGGGACTAAAGGCCTAACCTTTTCGTCCCGGCCCTGTTACATGCCGGGACTAAAGGTGCTCCACGTGGGCGCCTCGTAGCACCCCAGGGGCAGGCCCTTTAGTCCCGGTTCGTTACATGGACCGGGACTAAAGATTTTTCAGATTTTGCTTATTTTTGGGGGTTTTTTTTGAATGAAATTATTTTTGGGTTTTAGGGTTTTAGGGTTTAGGTGTTCGGGAGATTAACGTGATGCCTCATTTGGTGTTCGGGAATTAGTTTTCATATAATTTAAATAGAAATAATTATGCATATATATATAAGATTAACTTATCTTACGAGCGAGCATATATATACAATTACATGGAGATCTGAATTATCGGGACTAGAGACCGTCTATTAGATTACATGGACGAACATCAGTAATGGCCCCTAGCAACACTAAATCGTCCATTGTCATCTATAGCTTCCGTCCTCAGAAAGGTCGCAAGCTCCTCTGCAACAGCAATCGCGCGTTGCTCTAGTAGGACCTTCGTCGTCATGGCCGTGTGCTATATAAGAAGAGGAGATGAATATGAATATCAATCATGATAACAAAGAATGATGGGTAAAAATAGAGGTGTGAATGTTCATTGCTTACGTCGAATCTGTGATCCTTGTGCTCAGAGGTAAACGTGCGAATGGTCTCGCAAACATAGTATCTGCATAGATGCGTTCCCCGTGGCTGCTGGTCGCACTTTACGAGAATAGAATATATATAATCAAAATAATAATCTAGCATCATAAATGTATTGAAAATTAATAGAAGTATATCATACTACTACTTACCTGAGCCGCTCTAAGGGTCAGCTTCTCATGAAAGTTACCGGGAGTCACGCACTTGAACCGCTTCCAAACCCTGCCCGACAAGGATAATGATTTGCTAAGTTTTTCATTAATTGATATATCAGAAAATCATCGAAAGAGACTGATAGAGCGCAAGAATGATTAAAATTACCCTTGGAGCATGTCCTGTAGGCTTTGGAACTGTTCCAAGGGTCTCGATAATGGGTCGAAGGCATCAACTCTTCCCTTATCAATTTGACTGTCCAACAGAATCCAATGGAAGCTGCACATGTATATATATATGTGTGTGTGTGTGTCAGTAACTTCTCAATTACACTTATAAGTGAATGGACACAACAGAGTAAAGACCCTCACCTGAAGTTGTATGGAAACAGTATGTGGTCACAGAAATTTTGATCTATTAGAAACCTTAGAAGGTTTTCCTCCGTCTCCTTGGGATAATTAGTTAGCGTCGCTATATGTATTTTATCTGGGTCAATAAACCCAATATTTAGGATGCTCTTACTTTTACAATCCAGAATCTTCATTCTGGATAATAGAGTACAAGTTATATATAGACAATGAATTGAAATAACTAAACAAGTTATATGTAGACAACGAATTGAAAAACTTACAGACAATAGCAACTCATAAGCGATTTGTCGAGGGCGTCGCCATTGTACATCTGGAAGAGTTCATCAAAGTCGATATGGATTTGTTCAGGGCGGCCGTAGTACTCCTGTGGGACACTCAGCACGATCATCGTTCTCCCATTCTTTGATTCACTTAAGTACCATTGATGCAAGTAACGCATATTTTTTGGGAGATCATCTTTGCTGACCAAAGGCTCACCCATGACAAACTGTGGCTTAGGGGCTACCACAGCCTTGGGTATCTTGTCGTCTTGGGAAGACATCAATTCTTCAACCGAGACACCACATGCAGCCGCCAACTCCTTTGCACTTTCTAAAGCTAGCCCCTGCACCGAAGGGGGAACATTCTCGGTTAACACCTTGAGGGGTGGGATCGACTGTTTGGCCTGTTGTCCAAGCTGAGGAACGTCTGATTTTTTCTTGCTTGTAGTTGAACTTGATTTGCTCCCACTTGCACTTGCACGTGATCTGCTCTTTTTCACTTCCTTCTTCAATGTGCGTGTATAGTCATCAGGCTTATGGTGTAAGTCATAAGGTCTGATATAGGAAGATTAGCATGACGTACCTTTGGGAGGGGCGACAGTTTGCGCTTTGGGGTGCTCTGTGGCTTAGGAATTGTCAGCGGAGCGTTCTTGGTGGCACGCTCCCGCTTAGTATCCGGAGCGGGCGGCGACACAGACGGACGACCCAAGTCCGGCGGCGGAGATCGAGATGGACTCGTGTTGTGCTGGCCGACATCATATGGAGGGCTTGCACGTGATCTGCTCTTTTTCACTTCCTTCTGCAATGTGCGTGTATAGTCATCAGGCTTATGGTGTAAGTCATACTGTGATGGAAGGGGGTACGATCATAAGGTCCGATAGGAAGATTAGCATGACGTACCTTTGGGAGGGGCGACCGTTTGCGCTTTGGGGTGCTCTGTGGCTTAGGAATCGTCGGCGGAGCATTCTTGGTGGCACGCTCCCGCTTTGTATCCGTGGTAGGCTTAGGCTTTGTATCCGGAGCGGGCGGCGGTGGAGACGGACGACCCAAGTCTGGCGGCGGTGATCGAGATGGACTCGTGTTGTGCTGGCCGACGTCATGTGGAGGGCTTGGAGGTAATGGAGGTGTAGGTGACCTGCGACGACTCGGAGGCGGTGTTCTCCTTTGGGCCGAGCCTGGAAGCTTGATGTAGTTCTTGTCCCATAGGATGACTCCACCCAGTACTTCTCCGAGTGTCCTCTCATCTTTGGGTCCAGCTATGTCGAGCTCCATATCACTAAACCCCGTCATGATTTCATCCGCCCCGACTTTAGCAAAGCCAGCTAGAATCTCACGGCCATGCCAGCGTGCATCAGGGCCAGAAGGTAAAGCTTGTCCGACGGCCACCTTCATGGATATGTTCTTGAATTTCTGCTGGAGTTCACATGATGTTGACTCCTTGATTCCATCCACGGGGTAGCCGGGACCGCCCTCTATCATTCTTCGTTCATCATCGGGCGGGGCCTCAGATTCAGCCACGCTGCTTTTCCGCTTAGATGGGGTGCCGGTAATATCAAGTGCAGTATCTTCCTGGCGCGGTACTCCTCTAATCTCATCAATCTGCTTCTATTGCTCGTTAATCCTGGCAAGCAACTGGTTGAACTTGTCATTCTCCTCATCCTGCTGCCACTTCTTTGCTCTCTCTCAGCTTCTCTAAGTGTCTTGGTCTCTGGAAAACCCAAGCCACCACAGGTAAGATGGACTGAAGCCTCGCGTTCGTCCTCCATTTTCATCATTTCCGAGGACCAGTGTGAGCAAATCTTTATCTCTATCTGTAGTGAACTTTCTTTGTCCCTCGTTAATTTCTTTCACTATCCTTTTCCAATTCTCCCTGGGTATCCTCAGATTGTCATTGCAGATGAGGTCCCCTGTTGTTTCATCGTACGACCCACCATGCGCAAGGAACCAATTTCTTGCTCTCAATTCGCACTCATCACGGAGTGGTTCAGGTACGATGCCTTTATCTATCAGATCTTGCTCTTTCTTTTCGCACTTTGGGATGGCAGTCTCATAGCCCCCTGGCCCCAGCTTGTGATGATATTTCTTCTTGTCGGCATTTATCTTGTTCTTTTCTCATAATGCCTGGGCATCTTCTGACTCCTTGTACTCTTGAAATTCCTTCCAGTGATTCGCCTGCTTGGCTAGATACCCCTCGAAAACTGGCACTTTCTTTATCTCCAGATAGTTTTTCCATAGCTTCTTCTTCCAGCTACGGAACAGTTCGGCCATCTTCTTTAGAGTCCACTGCTTGACTTTGGCCCTCAGTTTGTCTGCGGCGTCTTCATTCTCACATTCTGGCTGGTTGAAATGTGACATGAGATCATTCCAAAGATTATCTTTGTACCTTTCGGCGACATAGTCACTATCGGCTGCCCCTTTGCGCTTGTTCCACTCCCGAACGCTGATCGGGACGTGATCCCTAACGAGAACTCCGCATTGCTTCTTGAATGTGTGAGCAACATTCTTAGGAAGCTTGGGTTCGCCCGTAGGCATTATCACCTCAAAGGTGTAATGTGTCCGTGCATCCAACTTTCTAGTCGGGCCTCGTTTCGTAGATTTTGTCGATGTGGAGGCCTAAGAGGGAGAAACATTCGTCAAATGAATGTATATGTATACAATATAGAGCTATCTCCAATATTTTTTACATATTACAAGTGATTGTCGAACTTCATATGTATACCTCGCCGGACTTAATTATTTCTTCACCGGCTTCTCCACCGGCTTCTCCATCAGTGGAGCTATCACCTTCTCCGTCATTGGACCTATCTCCTGCCCCATCGGCTTCATCTTCGTGTCGCTCGACCTCCATTCCATATCCGGAGTCGTTTAGATATGACGTCAGAGATTCGGCTGGTTCAACGTTGGGGCCGTCTTTGATTATATCTTCGAGAAGTTCTTCCTCTTCGAGGTTCCTGATATGTGAATCCATAGTTCTGCAAAAAACGGACATTTGATTAACTAATAAACTAACAAACTAGCCGGGCGGAAACTTCGAAGGCTCGTTTTATATAGGAGGACCTTTAGTCCCGGGTCTTGGCTAGAACCTAAACTCTAAAATACCAGCCGGGCGGAGCCCAGTCCCGGACACTTAAGCATATACAATAGCAAAATTAAACTAGTTCTATTAATTTTCTTGCTAAAAATAAACTATTAACACTTAAGCATATACAATAGAAAACTTAAAATATTAACACTTAAGCATATACAATAGCAATAATCTAAGAAACACTATTAACACTTAAGCATATACACTATACAATAGCAAAATTAAATGACAAAAAAAATATTTCTTCTTCTAACCCTAAACAAATTTTTTCTCTTCTTCTATTTCTCCTCTTCTTCTACTTCTTCTTCTACTTCTACTTCTCCTCTTCTTCTACTACTTCTCCTCTCCACTTCTTCTATTTTTCCTCTTCTTCTCCTCTCCTCCTCTTCTTATTCTCCTTTTTCTTCTTTTCTTCTCCTCCTCGTCTTATTCTCCTTTTTCTTCCTTTCTTCTCCTTTTTCTTCCTTTCTTCCCTTTTTCTTCTTTTCTTCTCCTTTTTCTTCCTTTCTTCTCCTTTTTCTTCCTTTCTTCTCCTTTTTCTTCTTTTCTTCTCCTTTTTCTTCCTTTCTTCTCCTTTTCTTCCTTTCTTCTCCTTTTTCTTCTTTTCTTCTCCTTTTTCTTCCTTTCTTCTCCTTTTTCTTCCTTCTCCTTTTTCTTCTTTGCTTGTGCTGGCCGGAGTGTTGGGGAGGAGGGGGCGTGGGGCTTACCGGCCGGAGGTGTCGACAGCGCGCGGCGAGGAGGACGGCGGCGCGCGGAGAGGAGGACGGCGACGCGCGGTGAGGAGGAGGGCAGCGCGCTGCAAGGAGGACGGCGGCGGCGAGCAGGACGATGGCGGCAGCGAGGAGGACGACGGCAACGGCGAGGAGGACGGCAGGCGGAGGCGAGCAGGACGGCGGGCAGCCTGACGGCGTCGTCGAGTTCGTCGCTTGCCGCGCCGGGCAGGAGAACGAGAGGAAGAAGAAGAGAAAATGGACGATTTGGGTTCGAAATTTTCTAACTCCCGCTTATACAGGTGGATCTTTAGTCCCGGGTGGAGCCACGAACCGGGACTGAAGACCCCTTTAGTCCCGGGTGGAGCCACGACCCGGGACTAAAGACCCTTTTTCGGGCACACGAGAAGACGGGAAACAGGGGCCTTTAGTCCCGGGGCGTGGCCAGAACCGGGACTAAAGGGGATCTTTAGTCCCGGGTGGAGCCACGACCCGGGACTAAAGACCCTTTTTCGGCAGACAAGAAGGCGGGAAGCAGTGGCCTTTAGTCCTGGGGTGTGGCACGAACCGGGACTAAAGTTTTGCCTATATAAACCCTCGCCCCTGCCCGCCATATCCCCTGTTTTTTGGTTGTGGAAGTGTGACCATGCCATGCTCTTGCCACTCTAGTTCATGCACATGACGTGTTCGATGAAATGCCCGAGCCACTCTACTTAAGCTTTCTCCTCTCCAAGCTCGACCTCCAAGCTCCATTTTCCTTAATATTTGTCTTGGTTTGGCCGTGCACCAACTGCGAGCACCACCGTGGTGAGCCTCTTGTTCTTATCTTCTTTTTAAAATCAAAAAATCTTACTTGTATGATTTAGATACATACTTGTATAAATTACTCACTTTCATTATTTTTTGTTATTATATAGTGCGATGGTTTTGGTATCCGCCTCCGTCGGCCCTCGTCCTGTCTATGATTCGGATGTGGTATATATTATCTTTTATAACTATTTGTTTTATTTAGTGTTTATGACAATTATGACGACCAATGTGACATATATTTTTTCAATCTAGGAGGTATGTGAACCGGAAATTCCAACCCACATAAAAATTCTTGTCGAGAAGTTAAATTTGGTGGAAAAAGGAAACAAATACTTGAAGAAAAAATTGAAAATAATTGAGGATAAGAATATGGAACTGGAGTTGCATGTCGCCGATGTCATCGATGATCGCAAGATGAAGATCGATGCGATGAGGTTGAAGATGGATGCAATGCGCTTGAAGATGGATGAAATGCGCTTGAAGATTAGGAATATTAGAAAATATGCCATTGATAAAGAGGCTTGGTATCATTATGCTGTTGGGTCAATTGTTACCTTAGTTGCGATTTTGATCGCGTTTGTTGTTGCATTTAAATGTTTTACATAGTTGTATGTTGTTTTATGAGAGATCTTTATGTATTTATTTTTTGCAATAATAACATTTGATCACTACTGTTCTTTGGCTTTAATGTGATGATGAACTTGTATTAATTTGGTCATATGTTCTGCAATGGTCTTTTGAACTTATTTGAACTCCATACTTTTTGTGTGTTCAAAATGCACCATTCAAAGGCACATCACAAAATTTCAACAATTTCTGACTTCATTTGGTATATTTCGTGCATTTACTTATTTTTTTTTGAGCTAGTTGACCCTGAAATTGAAAAGCACTACAAATGAACTGTGAAAATGTTGAAAGTTGGCATGCTATCATCATTTCACCCACATAGCATGTGTTAAAACGTTGAGAGGGCTACGACAAAAACTGGATGCACTTCGTGTACAAAACGGACAATCTCTCTCGAAGTATCAGGGTTTCGAACGAGAACTCATCTCTTACAAAGGGATATCATTTTTTTGAACTTATTTGAACTCCATACTTTTTGTGTGTTCAAAATGCACCATTCAAAGGCACATCACAAAATTTCAACAATCTCTGACTTCATTTGGTATATTTCGTGCATTTACTTATTTTTTTGAGCTAGTTGACCTTGAAATTGAAAAGCACTACAAATGAACTGTGAAAATGTTGATACTAAAATTTAGTACTCATCTCTTACATGGATACTATGAAAATGAAAAGTGTTTGAAATGTAGTACATTCCATACATGCATTACATAAAAGGTTTAATACATTATTACATTATTGCACCAATATTCCTATCTATTATTTCTGTTTTCTTCTGGGTCGTAGCCATGGAGAATCTTCATCATTTAGTAGGATGCTTGGGTCAGTTTTCACTTTGAAGGGCGGAATTTCATGAAACTTATTATAATGTCTGTCTTGTCATCTACTCCCACGATGTTTCTTTTCCGTGAAAGAACTATGTGGCGTTTTGGCTCATCGGACGATATCTTCTGTTGCTGATTTCTTTTTCTCTTTAATGTAGACATGTCCTTCACATAGAAAACCTGAGCAACATCATTGGCTAGGACAAATGGTTCGTCAATGTACGCAAGATTGTTGAGATCCACTGTTGTCATGTCGTACTTTTGGTCTACAACTACGCCGCCTCCTGTGTGCTTCACCCATTTGCACCGAAATAAAGGGATCTTAAAAGTAGGTCCATAGTCAAGTTCCCATATCTCCTCTATGTACCCGTAATATGTTTCCAAACAGTGCCCATTCTCGTCTGTTGCATCAAAGCGGACACCAGTATTTTGGTTGGTGCACTTTTTATCTTGGGCAACCGTGTAAAATGTATTCCCATTTATCTCATACCCTTGGAAAGTACATATAGTCGATGATGGTGGCCTGGCCAAACAGTACAGCTCATCTTCAACGGTGTCGTCATTCATGAGATGTGTCTGCAACCAACTGTCGAAAGTCTTCTCGTGTTCCCCATTAATCCAAGAGTCAGCCTTCCCCGGGTTTTCGGAGCGTAGAATATTCTTGTGTCTCACGATATACGGAGCCACCACGGTGGAATTGTGTAGAACTGTGTAGTGTGCTTGAGAGAAAGAATGCCCGTCCATACATACTTTTGCTTTCCTTCCTAGTGTGCCTTTTCCTGTCAGCCTACCCTCATACCGAGATTCAGGAACACCAATCGGCTTAAGGTCAGGAAGAAAGTCCACACAAAACTCAATGACCTCCTCTGTTCCATAGCCCTTGGAGATGCTTCCTTCTGGTCTAGCGCGGTTACGAACATATTTCTTGAAGACTCCCATGAACCTCTCGAAGGGGAACATATTGTGTAGAAACACAGGACCGAGAACTCTAATCTCTTCGACTAGGTGAACTAGGAGGTGTGTCATTATATTGAAGGAGGATGGCGGGAACAACAACTCAAAGCTGAACAGACATTGGACCACATCAATCTGTAACCCTGATAGACTTTCTCGATCGATTACCTTCTGAGAAATTGCATTGAGGAATGCACATACCTTCACAATTGCCAGGCGAACATTTTCCCGTAGAATTCCCCTCAATGCAACCGGAAGCAATTGTGTCATAAGCACGTGGCAGTCATGAGACTTTAGGTTTTGGAATTTTTTGTCTTTCATATTTACGATTCCCTTTATATTCGACGAGAAGCCAGTCGGGACCTTGATACTGAACAGGACTTCAAAAAAGATTTCCTTCTCTTCCTTAGTAAGAGCGTAGCTGGCACGCCCTTGAAACTGCCATGGATGCATGCCATCTCTTCCTTTATGACATTCCTGGTCCTCCCGTGCTTCCGGTGTATCTTTTGACTTCCCATACAAGCCCAAGAAGCCTAGAATATGCACGCAGAGATTCTTCGTCAGGTGCATCACGTCGATTGCCGAGCGAACCTCATGGACTTCCTAGTGGGGTAGCTCCCAAAATATAGATTTCTTCTTCCACATGGTACGCGCTTATCAGGGCCGTTAGGAACAGCTTGGCTGCCAGGACCCTTTGCAAAGATTACTTTTAAATCTTTGACCATATCAAATACTTTAGCACCAGTACGTATGACAGGCTTCCCCCGGGGTTCTGCCTTGCCATTGAAATGCTTGCCTTTTTTCTTTAAGGGATGCTTGGGCGGAAGAAAACGACGATTGTACGGATACACATTCTTCCTACAGTTGTCGAGATATATACTTTCTGTCTGATCCAAACAGTGCGTGCATGCATTGTATCCCTTGTTTGACTGTCCTGAAATGTTACTAAGAGCAGGCCAATCATTGATGGTTACGAAAAGCAACACTCGAAGGTCAAATTCCTCTTGTTTGTGCTCGTCCCACACACGTACACCTGGTTCGGCCCACAGCTGTAAAAGTTCATCCACTAATGGCCTAAGGTACACATCAATATCGTTGCCGGGTTGCTTTGGAACTTGTATAAGCACTGGCATCATAATGAACTTCCGCTTCATGCACAACCAAGGAGGAAGGTTGTAGATACATAGAGTAACGGGCCAGGTGTTGTGACTGCAACTCTGCTCCCCAAAAGGATTCATGCCATCTGTACTCAGACCTAACCATAAGTTCCTTGCGTCAGCTGCAAATCTCGGGAACTCTCTCTCAATTTTTCTCCACTGCCGACCATCAGCGATGTGCCTCAACTTATCGTCTTTCATACGATCTTCCATGTGCCATTCCAACAACTTCGTATGATATTTATTTCTGAAGAGACGTTTCAACCGTGGTATTATAGGAGCATACCACATCACCTTGGCAGGAACCCTCTTCCTGGGTGGCTCGCCCTCAATATCACCAGGGTCATCTTTTCTGATCTTATACCGCAATGTAGTGCATACCGGGCATTTATCCATATTCTCGTACTTATCACCGCGGTGGAGGATGCAGTCATTAGGGCATGCATGTATCTTCTGCACGTCTAATCCTAGAGGGCAGACAAGCTTCTTTGCTTCGTACGTGCTGGCGGGCAATTCGTTCTTTCTTGGAAGCATCTTCTTCATCAGTACCAGCAACTTTTTGAATGACGAGTCAGTCACACCGGTCTCTGCCTTCCACTTCAGCAATTCCAGTGTGCTACCCAGCTTCTTCTGGCCATCTTCACAAGTTGGGTACAACAATTTGTTGTGGTCCTGTAACATCTGCTCGAACTGCAACCTCTCCTTTTCCGTGTCGCAACCTCGCCGTGCATCAGAAATGACCCGACCAAGATCATCAGTGGGCTCCTCTGGTTCCCGTTCTTCATCCTGATCTTCTTCTTCATTGTCTTCCATTGCGGTATCAGCATACTCAGGGAACATAGATCGGTAGTTGTCCTCATCATTCTCTTCTTCTTCATCATCGTCTTCCATCATAACCCCTCTTTCTCCGTGCTTGGTCCAAACATTATAGCCCGACATAAAACCGGACCGAAGCAGGTGGCTCTGAATGACTCTTGAGGAAGTGTAATCCTTCTCATTCTGACATTCAACACATGGACAAAACATAAAGCCACCACCATGCTTGTTCACATCGGCTGCATCTCGAAAAGAATGCACACCTTCTCTGTAAGCGGCTGTGCGTCGATCACCGTACATCCATGGATGGCTCATCTCTGCATTATACGACAGTATATCAAATACAATCACGATCCTAAAAATTAGTATCGCACGGTCTAAACGAGGAAATATAGTTGCTAACCTTTTAGAATAAGTAGAAATAAAGAGGAAGAGGTTTAAGCGTGGCTCGGGCATCTCATATCGTAGTTGTGTTCGGTGAACTGAAGCGGCATCGCTCTAACACACATTTCAACAAACACCTCTAGTGCATCAAAAAAAGTGGAGAGAAAGCACCCACCCACAATCCTCCATCCAAGAAAAATGCAACGAAGTGGGGAGAGGGGGGCTGTGATATATATAGGCAGAGGACTTTAGTCCCGGTTTGAGACACAAACCGGGACTAAAGGTGGCGCACATGCGGGCTGCCCACCGTATAGCCCTTTAGTCCCAGTTTGGGACACCAAACCAACCGGGACTAAAGGTTCATTACGGGCCGGGACTATAGCCTCGAGGAAGGCATAGGGAATTGGGGTGACGTGGCCAGGCCTTTAGTCCCGGCCCAGAGGCAGACCGGGACTAAAGGGTCCCGGCCAAAGGCCCGTTTTCTACTAGTGTTACCTCGGGTATATGTGATATACCATGAGTCGTGGATGAAAGTTTCCGGATCTCGTGGGTCCAGTGTACTACCTTTGCAGAGTGTCAAACTATTCGAATAGTCGTGTCTACGGTCAAGGACAGTTGGGTAATCCTGCTTAAACTACGTCCAGCGTTTCCGCATAAACCAAGTGTGAGTGTGTATGTGTGGTGTTAAAAGGTGTTGTTACAATAATAATAATATGACCAATTTGGTGACTTGGCATATAGGGTGAACCTGGATGGTTTAGCCCTCAGCTGATGCATGGAGGTTATGACCAAGTTCGGTGACTTCGCATATAGGGTAAACCCGGATGGTTTCGCCCTCAGTTGTTACATTGAGGTTATGAAAAGTCCGATGACTTGGCATATAGGGTGAACCCTGATGATTCAACCCTTAGCAGATGTGTTGATATCTGTAACCTGTTCTTCAAAAGTAATTCTTTAACTTGATGCATATTCATGATCATTCCACCCAGATGAGTTATACTAAAAATGCATGATATTGTTATCCTTCACTTTCATTGTTCATATCATGGGATGTTTGCGAGTACATTCAAAGTACTCATTGGCTTGCCACTGGTTATTTCATTGACCAGGTATGAAAGAACAAGATATGGTGAGGATTAACTCGGTGACGTTCTTGCGAGCTAGGACGCTTCCCAATCAGAATGCCTGTAGGCTAAGGCTAATGGCATGGGTTCACGCTTTCAACCAATAATTCCTCTATTGGTTCAGTTTCAAGTGTAGGTCTTTAAGGCCCTATATATGTAAGACTCAACCGAAGTGGCCATTTCTTGTATCAAACGGTATGTATGGATGTAAGACTCATTTATTCGGTATCTGTGTTCGGTGAGCATTGATCTCTGGGATCACTGAGCACGGCGATCTCGACTCATAAGTCGGGGTCCCCATAGAGCTGGTATCAGAGCCATCCTGACTGTAGGAAGCCCTTAGTTAGCACGGACATTAGTTAGGATAAAACTTCTTTCCAGATCCTTCAAAATACTTGCAAATCCCATATGTTTTCTCGACTCTCCTAAATTTTCAAAGAAAAATGAAGGTTATGCTCTAGCCTTCCACTCTTATTTTCTTGGCACTCCTCGTTTACTTTTTCAAAACTTGCAAACGGTTGCTAGTACCTTATGCCCTCAGACCGCGAGATAAATTGAAATCCTCGTGGGAAACCCGGAAGGAAGTAACCTTCCAGGCAAACGCCTGTGCTGAAAGACAGAGGAGACAACTCTGTGACCAGACGACACCAACAGAAGTACCTCCATGAGGAACAACGATAGCGAGGCTTAGAAATGGTGAAACCCTGGGCACTGCTCTGGAGTGATGCCACTTTCGCCTATGATAACCTGGACATAATTTATGCAAACCTTGATGTGCATCACTAATAGAGCGACCCTGTCAGTTATAAGGAATTGTGTCGACCACCACCGGTGGATGAGAACCTTGCCGTTTGGTCCGCCTCACCTTAGTGAGCAGGAAAACGGTTCTCTTCATCCCTCCGCTCTAAGTGTCGATATCGCAATTAGTATGATCGATAGATCAGAGCTCTATCATGTCATGCAAATATCGGTGCACGAAGGTGTCCACGTGAGACTCTCGAGGCCTCGGAAGACAAGAAGACCCTGAAAAGATCATGAAGACAAGAAGATCCTGTCAATGCAACCATGAAGAACCACATTCGTCAGCAACTTCCCAGACGTGAAGACAACCAGAGTTCTTTACAACAAAAGTGAATTGCTTCGTGAAGCGACAACAAGAGGCATGACAACACCACGAGAGGATCCAGAAGAATTAGCGGACTCTTCTCCAGAGCATGAAGCAAGCACGACTGTCGAGTCCCATAACCTAGGATAGTATGAGTCGTGAATCCCCTATGCGAAGTCGAGTCCGTGAAATGGTTCGGATGGACCATATTATGTGTTGCTTGTTTTTGTTGTTTGTGTTTTGATATAAGTCGCACTTTTGCTTAGGCAACAAGCATGCGGTTATATCACTTGTCTTATTTTGATGTTCAAAACGATTTTGGCGCTTGTTTGAGTTGACTTTCCAATGCTTACTTGAGTTCACTAAGACCCTTAGATACTCCCCTCAGTGATCTCTCTCTTTCTCTCACCTCTCTCGACGACTGAAGACAGCAAGACAAGATGCGCCAAGGATCCGCTTCGAAGGACGGCTCACGCTGAAGACACTGACTGTGCTAAGCTTAACCACACGCAACTCGTAGGAGTGTGATTTTCCCTCGAGATTGGAAAACCGCACTAGACCAGACTAACCTCCACAAGCCTTTCCGGCTCAAATTTTCCGGTCACGTGTCTAGTACACGGACTTGCCAGAACTCGTGTAGGTCCCCGATAAACCCCGCTAAGCACAAGGTTCCTTATGGAACGGGTGATCACAGCGAACAAGTATCCTTCAATTTTAAGCTAGCACTGTAACCTTGATGCCATAAGAGGATCGTTCTCCGATATATAGTATTAGACTAAGATCGTTGTGATGACAATAGTTGTCTTGAGGATATAGCTAGACTATTTTGGTGGATCGTGAGACCCTTATAATGGTAGGTGAACTTGGTGGAACAAGTTAGTGTAGTAGCATAACTTACATGATCCGGAGTAAGATTGGATTTAGTATGATGATTATGATCGTAAACATTATTCTTGGTGGTATAGATGACTCTAGCAAGTAGTTGCATTGGTTTGGTGATAATTATCAGGATGACTTGGAGTATCAAGTAGACTTCTTATTGGACCTGAGTCTTGGATTTAAATAGGTAATCTTAATAGCGTATTGAGGATGACAAAGACCACATGGTTCGGAGTAAATTGGATTTAGCTCGATAATCTTGATCATGATACCATGTTTCTCGATGAATATAGAGTGTGTATACTTGGAGTTGTCAGATTGATTTACAACCTATGTGGTTTGGCCTTGGAGATTAGATGGCCATGATTATTGAAGTTGGTGGATGTACGATGACGTAATTCTTGCAGCAATATGTGAATTATGAGGACTCTAAGAGATTATGTAGAACCCCATCCATGTTGGATTTGTAGGAGTGATAGGTCCAGTAATGATTGATCAAATTGATGGATCACTTGATCGGATTCAGAGGAAGGAAACAAAATATTGGATTGGTATACTATGTGTTTCCTGAAAATAGAATGTAGTACCCTGTCCATTGGATGACTTAGATGGACATTTGGATTTGTGGAGTCTTAACTTCAATCATAGGAGCTCGTATGACTCCCGAGGTTATTGCATAGGAATGCATGTGCATTGTAACTAAACCATACTTGTAGTGTTTGGGTTTAGATCATCCCTCAACCCGGAGTTGACTAGCATGAGCGGTGTGGAGTTGACCGTGTGGGGTGGTATCTTTGTTGAGATGAAGTGATGTCGTCCCAAGTTAGAGGTCGAACTACTGGCATCTAAGGAATGTGCTTAGAATTAAGATGATAACTGTTCGCCCACATCCTAAGTTCCTTGAGACCCTAAAGCTTCGTTGAGCCAGAAGATGGACGGATTACGACCATAGAACACGACTGTAAGTTGTTAAAATGTGGCCAGTACCCGCCCATAGAAACTCCCCGTTCACCTCACCTGACTCACGAGCACTGTGATTGTGTCGTGTTTGGGGGAAGGTATGTTGTCATCCTCACTGATGACATACTTATTCACCCAGTAAGAGGACAAGTGCCTCAGTGCTGTTTAGCTGGACCACAGATCCCACAGACTACAACCCGGCAACCGAAGTCAGTCTCCACAATCATGGTGAAGCATCCACATGGTCAAGGAGCCTCGACGACACAGAAGAACGACGCATTTTATTGCAACTCCAACATCGACTACGCCGACCACAACATGCTAGGCAGTAAGGCCAGTAAAGACAGACCCACTAGAAACAACCTCTACTCGGACCACAACTGCATCCACGACCACACAGCACACCAGCGCCTAACCACTTGCCACTATGGCACACTTCGGTTCCTTCGTAAGAAGAGACCGCAAGGACACCACTAGCACACTAACACCACGCGTGCGCCAAGCAGGCGCCTAATCATCATGAACCCTGCCATCGCGGAGAGCCGCCATGCGGGCGGCAGCATCATGGCGATCATCGTGGACAATCGTGCATTACAGCGTCGAGACCCCAACCAGCAACGCCACCATCCCGGACAGGAAGATGATGAGCCATGCCGGAGTCTCGTCCGCCATTGGCATCCTTCCTCGAGCACCTGTAGCAGAAGAAGAAGAAGAAGAGGACCAGAGCAGCAGCATGTGGCAAGGCTGGGTGGAGAACAAGAAGGACTCCCTGGTCAATTTATAGCCAGGCCCGGAGAGCCACTAGCCAGGCCACCAGCCCCGTTTGCCGCTCTGCCGTCGGTGCTCGCTGGGAATCCCAGAGCAGTGCCAACATACCAGGCCCGCGAGATGACTGCTCGCTGTGCCGACAGATGGCTCACCGCACACCATCGTAGGGCGGCCCCGGACACCGTACGCCCTAGGCACCGCAAGTGGAGGCACCACACGGGGCTCACCCAAGAAAGAGAAACAGAGATAGAAGAAGAGGCTGACAGCGGACCCTGGGCCCACTTGTCAGCCCGAGTCAGTACCAGGCAACAAGTACGACTAGCAACCAGGTATGACAACTTTTCCTTTCTCCAACATCCTCGAAGAACGCAGATGCACCAATAAGTGGTACTCTTGAGGTGGCCCCATCAGACCGTGTATCTGGATTATTACTGCTAGTAAGTCCTGCAGCATAGCAGGAGCAGACCCTTGTTCCCGCCTTAACAAATCTCAGGAACGAGATTTTCTTAAGGGGGTAAGGTCTGTAACACCCTGTTTTTGGCTTCCTTGACAAATTAACTTATTTCAAAAATTAGGACCAATCAATTTTTTTTGTGAATGCTTGTGATGCTTGGAGTGACTATTGATGGCCTGTTTGTTTAATTGCATGTGATTACTCCCCATTAATTCTTGCCATCCTCCTAATCACCTCCTCACTCCCTGATCTCCTTCCTGATGATCATGCCATGTGTTTGGGATAAATATCTATTTTCACCAAATATTATTTTACCAAATGCATTTCTTTGAATTAAACTTTCAAACCCCTGAGATGAGGTTTGTACTACAAGTCCTCAAATTAGGGAAATTATTTTGCGCCAATTATTTTATTTAAAACCTATTATCAAAATGACTTCCAAAAAACCATCGTATTATTATTTTAAAAGTTATTTTATTATTTTATTTAAAAGCCTTTCTATGAGGCCAGAAATGGTCTCTTATGAAGGAAAGTTATTTTTATTGCTTCCAAAATATTTAAGAAAATTTAGGGAAACTCATTGGATATATTTATTCCATATTTATGAGTTTCAACACATGGTCATGTTTAAAATATTGGGCAAACCCCTCCAAAACCATTCCTGCCTATTTCAAGCTTTTGGAATATTTCTATAAGAAATATTCTCAATAAATTCCAATAATATTTTAGCTTGTCATCTATGATATTGTTGATGATCTTGCCAAGTTTCATTTTAATCCAAGTTGATTTGGCTCCCCTAATAACTCTAAAACCCTCTGTGTTGATTTCCGACTTTGGTAAACTTTACATTATAAAGTTTCTCCAATTATCCTCAAACTTTTTGTGCATGCCTTAATGCTCAAATAATGCCCCTACACCCAATATTGGATTTGTGGGAATTTATTTGAATAGGGTTCCAAGCAGAAACCCATTTCTGCCCATTTCTGGATTTTTTCAAGTCTACATTGGAAAACTTCTCCATCAAATCCGAAATTTGGTGTGCAAGCCTAATTTCATCTATTATTTGATCCTGATAAGTTTCATAGCCATTGGAATTCATCTGGTAGTCCAACCACAGATCAAACACCTTGTGTGCACTCTCTAATTTGGCTTATTTTGCCCCTTCCACTTTATTCCTTGAGCTCAGCTTTCTACCACAGCCTCACATAGTCATATTTTACATCCAGTAACTTTCCCATGACCACTGGTCAATTATTGGAGAAGGTCCCTTTGTAACTTACTCTAATTTTCACCCTTGGCAGCACTGTTTTACCTCTCTTTCCATTCTTCTGCTTAAGCTATCACCCCAACTCTTTTTAGAGCATCTATTATATGCCAAGGCTTTATTTAGAGCAAAGATATGGCATGCTCATGTGGAGAAAATGAGCAGCACCTCCTCAAGTTCATTTCTGGCTGAAAAATAGCTTTGTACAGCAAGTGCTAGCTACACTTCTTTTCTTGAGATGAATTTTTGCAGGTGTGTAGTCCTTTCATACCACATGCTCTAGGACATGGTTTCACCTCCCCTCTCTGCCTGTGAAAACCATTTGTATCAGCCCCTAGTTTCCTGCTAAAATGTTTACAGCAGTCAAACCCCATTCAAACCTTCTTCACTTGGCTCCAAACTCCACCAGTGCTTCATGGCACGCATGCCTTGCATGTTTGACACCAAGGGGTGGCCCAGGACACCAGGTGGGGTGGTGACCACCTCCCTAGCTTGCAGAAACGGTGCTATGCACCTTGTCTTCCTTCTCTAGGGCGTGTCCCACCGTTTCTTCATGTCTGAGAGCACCAGAGCATCCCCTTTTTACCGTTCAAACCACTTCCCCCCATCAGCTAGCCTCCAAGACCCCTCAGGCATGTGTGGCGACCATGCACCGAGAGCTCCAGAGTGCTCTCAAGCTCTCTTGGCCCTTCTCCCTCCTATCTCCTCTCCCGCTGAGCCCTCACTTGCTCTCCCTCAGTCTCCCTCTCTCCCTGGAGCCCCTCTAGCTCCCCTTTCCTCTCCTAAGCCCTCCTCTTTCTCCCTCCATGGCCATGGTGCCACCTCGGCCTTCCTTGTGCTCGAGCAAGCCGGCTCGCCTCCGGCCTTAGCTCTTCCCACCAGCGAGTCCCCGCGGCCTCCCCGTCCTCCTGGACACCTCGAAGGCCCCTCCCCGAGGTCGTGCTTCGCCCTCCACGGCGGCCAGGGCCGTCAGCCGCCTCCCATGGCGGAGCGCTCGCTCCAGCCATTCCCCGCGGCCGCCAAGACCTCCCCCGGGCTCAGCAAGGAGCCGGGCAACCGTCCGGACCCTCAGCTCGGCAGCTGAGCCGGCAGGCGTCAGAAGCTACGGCAGCCAGCCCCCCCCCCCATCTACCCCTGTCGCGAGGTGGAAGAAGGGAGTCGGGCAAACCATACCTATTGGTATAAGCGCATGAAGAAACTCCATGCAGATGGATCGTTTGGACTCACTTGATTTTGAATCACTTGAGACATGCAAATCATGCCCCATGGGCAAGATGACTGAAGGCCTCGTTTTCCAGTGAGATGGAACAAGAAAGTAACTTGTTGGAAGTAATACATTTTTATGTGTGCAGTCCAATGAGTGTTGAGGCACGCAGTGGATATCGTTATGTTCTTACTTCACTCACAATTTGAGTAGATACATGAGTATTTACGTGATGAATCACAAGTCTAAAATATTGAAAAGTTCAAAGCTATTTCAGAGTGAAGATTGTCGTGACAAAAGGATAAACTATCTACAATATGAGCATAGAGATGAATATCTGAGTTGCGAGTTTTGGTACACAGTTAAGACAATGTGGAAATTGTTTCGCAATTCATGCCACCTAGAACATCATAGTGTGACGGTGTGTCCGAATGTCATAGCCGCGCCTTATTTGATATGGTGCATACTATGATGTCTCTTATCGAATTACCACTATCGTTTCTGGGTTATGCATTAGAGACAACCGCATTCACTTTAAATAGGGCACCGCGTATTTCTGTTGAGATGGCACAGTATCAACTATGGTTTGTAGAAACCTAAGCTGTCGTTTCTTGACAGTTTGAGGCTGCGATGCTTATGTGGAAAAGTTTCAGCATGATAAGCTTGAACCCAAAGCGGATAAATGCATCTTCATAGGACACCCAAAACAGTTGGGTATACCTCCTATCACAGACCCGGAAGCAAAGTGTTTGTTTCTAGAAACAGGTCCTTTCTCGAGGAAAGGTTTCTCTCGAAAGAATAGAGTGGGAGGGTTGTGCGACTTGATGATGTTATTGAACCATCACTTCAACCAGTGTGTAGAAGGACGCAGGAAGTTGTTCCTGTGGCGCCTAAACCAATTGATGTGGAAACTGATGATGGTGATCATTAAGCTCCGGATCAAGTTACTACAAACCCGGTAGGTCGACAAGGTTGCGTACTACTATAGAGTGGTACGGTAACCCTGTCTTGGAGGTCATGTTATTAAACAACAATGAACCTACGAGCTATGGAGAAGCGATGGTGGGCCTGGATTCCGGCAAATGGCTGGAGACCATGAAATCCGAGAGAGGATCCATGTATGAAAACAAAGTGTAGAGTTTGGAAGAACTACTTGATGGTCGTAAGACTATTAAGTAAAGATGGATCTTTAAAAGAAAGACAGACGATGATGGTGAAAAGTCACTATTAAGAAAAGCTCGACTTGTCCCAAAGATGTTTCCGACAAGTTCAAAAGAGTTGACTATGATGAGACTTTCTCACTCGTAGCGATGCTAAAAATCTGTTGGAATTATGTTAGCAATTGTTGCATTATTTATGAAATATTGCACATAGGATGTCAAAACATTGGTTCCTCGACGGTTTCCTTGAGGAAAGGTTCTGTGATACAACCAGAAGGTTTTGTCGATCCTAAAGATGCTAACAAGTATAAAAGCTCCAGCGATCCTTCTATGGACTGGTGCAAGCATCTCGGAGTTGGAGTATACGCTTTGATGAGATGATCAAAGCTTTTGGGTTTATACAAAGGTTATGAGAAACTTGTATTTCCAAGGAAGTGAGTGGGAGCACTATGGACATTCTGATAAGTATATGTGGTTGAGATATTGTTGATCGGAAGTAATGTAGAATTTCTGTCAAGCATAAAGGGTTGTTTGAAATGATTTTTATAAAGGAAAACCTGGATAGAGCTACTTGAACATTGAGTGTCAAGATTTATAGAGATAGATCAAAACGCTTAGTAGAACTTTCAATGAAATGCATGCCTTGACAAGTTTTTGAAGAAGTTCAAAATAGATCAGCAAAGAAGGAGTTCTAGGTTGTGTTGTAAGGTGTGAATTTGAGTAAGACTCAAAATCCCGACCACGGCAGAAGAAAGAGAAAGGACGAAGGTCGTCCCCTATGCGTTAGCCGTAGGCTCTAAAATATGCCAAGCTATGTACCGCACATAATATGTGCCTTGCTATGAGTCTGTCAAGGCGTACAAAGAGTGATCTAGGATTGATTCACTGAACAATGGTCAAATTTATCCTTAGTAACTCATGGACTAAGGAATTTTTCTCGATTATGGAGGTGATTAAAGAGTTCGTCGTAAGGGGTTACGTCGATGCAAGCTTTGACACTAATCCGAATAACACTGAGTAGTAAACCGGATTCGTATTGTAGAGCAGTCATTTGGAATATTTACAAATAGCACGTAGTAGAAGCATCTATAGGAAGACATAAAGATTTGTAAAGCACACACGGATTTAAATGGTTCATATCCGTTGACTAAAAACCTCTCTCACAAGCAAGACGTGATCAAACCCAGAACTGTATGGGTGTTGGATTCGTTAAAATCATATAGTCATGTGAACTAGGTTATTGACTCTACTGCAAGTGGGAGACTGTTGGAAATATGCCCTAGAGGCAATAATAAATTAGTTATTATTATATTTCTTTTTTCACGATAATCATTTATTATCCATGCTATAATTATATTGATTGGAAACTCAAATACATGTGTGGATATATAGAGAAAACACTGTCTGTAGTAAGCCTCTAGTTGGCTAGCTCGATGATCAAAGATGGTTAAGGTTTCCTGACCATAGACAAGTATTGTCACGTGATAACAGGATCACATCATTGGGATAATGATGTGATGGACAAGACCCAAACTATGAACGTAGCATGTGATCGTGTCATTTTGTTGTTATTGTTTTCTGCGTGTCAAGTATTCATTCCTATTACCATGAGATCATGTAACTCACTGACACCGGAGGAATACATTGTGTGTATCAAACATCACAACGTTACTGGGTGACTATAAAGGTGCTCTACAGGTATCTCTGAAGGTGTCTGTTGAGTTAGCATGGATCAATACTGGGATTTGTCCCTCCGTATGACGGAGAGGTACCTCGGGGCCCACTCGGTAATACAACATCACATATAAGCCCTGCAAGCAATGTGACTCAAGTGTTAGTCACAGGATCTTGTATTGCGGAACGAGATTGAAATAGGTACAGAGATACCGACGATCAAATCTCGGGCACGTAACATACCGAAGGACAAAGGGAATGTTATATGGGATTATATGAATCATTGGCACAGAGGTTCAACCGATAAGATCTTCGTAGAATATGTAGGATACAATATGGACATCCAGGTCCCGCTATTGGATATTGACCGGGAAGTGTCTCGGGTCATGTGTGCATAGTTCTCGAACCCACACGGTCTGCACGCTTAAGGTTTGGTGACGTTTCGGTATAGTTGAGTCATAGGTGTTGGTGACCGAAGGTTGTTCGGAGTCCCAGATGAGATCACGGACGTCATGAGGTTTTTCGGAATGGTCCGGAGACGAAGATTGATATATAGGATGGTTTCATTTGGTCTCCGAAAAGATTTCGGGCATTACCGACAGTGTACCGGGAGAGACAAATGGGTTCCGGGTTTTCACCGGGAGGGGCCCACCCACCCGGGAGTGAGCCCAATAGTCCTAGGGTGGCGCACGAGCCCTTAGTGGGATGGTGAGACCAGCCCAAGTGGGCTATGGCGCTAGAAGAGAAAACCAAAAGAAAAGAAAAAAATAGAGGGAGGTGGGAAGGGAGAGGGGGACTCCCCCTTCCCCAAACCGAATTGCAGTTGGTGTCCTCCTCTCCACTTCGGCCGGCGACCTAGGGGCTGCCTTGAGCCCCAAGGCTAGCCCCTCCCCTCCTCCTGTATATACTAGATGTTTTAGGGTTTTTGAGACACAACTTTGCCACGTGCAACTCAAACCTATGCCTCTTAGTTGTCCCTCTAGATCGGTTTTCTGCAGAGCTTGGGCGGAGCCCTGTAGGAATATATCATCACCACCACCAGTGCTCCGTCACGCTTCCGGAGAACTCATCTACTTCCCCGTCTCTCTTGCTGGATCAAGAAGGCGGAGATCTTCATCGAGCTGTATGTGTGCTGAACGCGGAGGTGTTGTCCATTCGGTGCTAGATCGGGACGGATCGTTGGACGGATCGTGGGACGACGGTGATTTGAATCACGAAGTTTTACCACTACATCAACCGTGTTTCTTAATGTTTCCCGCTAAGCGATCTACAAGGGTATGTGGATCCGATCTTCATCTCGTAGATGAACATCACCATGATAGGTCTTCGTGTGCATAGGAATTTTTTTGGTTCCCATGCAACATTCCTCAACAGATTTTGCCGGGGCCGACTTGACAGGCCTCCTTGCCGAGAGGTGGCGAGAGTGTGCGTATTTTCGGCGGACGCCGTGACGGCTTCCCGGTAGAAACAGTTGGTGCAAACAAGCGCATCCTTCTTGTTAGCGCTAACGTTGATGACGCCGATGGGACCAAGCATCTTCAACGTGTTGTAGGCATAGTGTCATGCCGCCATGAACTTGGCCAACACGGGGCGCCCGAGGATCCCATTGCAGGCGAATGGGTTGTCGGCCACGTCGAAAACGACCTTCTCGGTCTGGTAGTTCTCGTCGCTGTCGAAGGTTACCGGCAGCGTGATCTTGCCCTACGGCTGGATCTTCCTGGGGTTGATCCCTTGAAACACTCCCATTTCCTCGAGATCCCCGTTTGGGATTTGTAGCCTCCCGATGACGTCAGGGGAGATGAGTTTCCGGCGGGCTCCGTCATCCACCAACATCTTCGTCACCCCTAGGTTGCGGATCGTTGGCGAAACCAACAAAGGCAAACACCTGACTGTAGTAAATCGTTCAGGGTGATTCTCAGAGTCGAAGATGATGGGTGTGCTCGACCATTTCAGGGGCTTATAGATCTCGACGGAGGGCTCGGCCGCGCTCACTGCTCTCGCCCACTTTTTCAGTTGGAGGCGGCAAGAGTGTACCGACGCGCCTCCGTCGAGATACATCATATCAGCGGCCCTCTGAAATTCATGGTCGCTGGAGTCGTCCTCGGGGCCGCCTTTGTCATCATCTTCCTCCTTCTTGTCTTTCTGCCGCGCGGGCGCCACTTCTTGTTTCAGGCCTTGCCGGGGTATCCTCCACGGCCACCCTTCTTCCTGCCGGACCCCTCTACACCATCTTAGGTTTTCTCCTTGTCGCACATCCCGTACTCAACCTTTTTCTTTTCGGCGAGTTCCTCGACGTGGCCGCAATCCTGGAGGTCGTGGCCCTTGGTACGGTGGATCTTGCAGTACTGTTTGCCGGAGCCATCCGTCCTGTCGCAGCCGCCAACGCATGGCAGGAGTCGCACACGGCAGCGCATTTACCGGGGGTCTCCGCATTAGCCTTCTTAGCGGCGTCGCCATCGCCGGAACTCTCGACAGCAAACACGGCCTTGCCTTTCCTCTTCTTGTTGCGATTCTCCCCCTTCCTCGACAGAGGGTCGGCGTTCTCGTCTTTGGAGTCGGCTTCTGCACTGGCCCCTTCGCCAGGAAGCCTCATCCCTTCCTCTGCTCGTGCGTACTTGTTAGCCAAAGCGTAGAGCTCGACGACGTCGCGGACCTTATTCATCGCTAGTTCCTCCCGCATCTTCCGGTTGGACACGTTTTGATGGACTGCGCTGATGACGGCGTTTGGGTGGACATCCGGGATGTTGTGCTGAATGCGGCTAAATCTCCGGATGTACTTGCGCAGAGTTTCTCCCTCCTTCTTTGGGATGATATGCAAGTCGCTCTGCTCGCCAGGGGCTCGGTGGCCACCAGTGAAGGTGCCAACAAAATCCTGGCACAGGTCCTTCCATGTGGATATGGAGTTCTTAGGCAGGTGCATCAACCAAGACCTCGCGTTGGGCTTAAGCACCAACAGGAAGGAGTTGGCGAGTATCTTGTCGTCCCTGCCCCCGGCAGCCTGAACAGCGATGGTGTAGATACTAAGGAACTCAGACGGGTGAGTCTTGCCTACGTACTTCTCAGGTATCTCCGGCTTGAAGGTACGGGAGCTGGGCCACTGGACTCGCAGGAGCTCGGGGGTAAAGGCCGGACAACCCACCTCGTAGGGTAGAGCGTCAGGGTAACCCGAGGATGCCGCGTCCGCGACGGTCTCAGTTCGTTTGTCCGACTGGCGGCGCGTCTCCTGCCACTGCTCGATGAGTGTCCTAGCATCTTCCTTGCGTCTCTCTCGCAGGACGTGACACGAGTCGCGACGGGTGCGCGGGTTGGAGGATCGAGTGGAGTCGTCCGAGACGACGACCTGTTGCCTCCGCCTGAGCGGGGAATGCACCGTGGTGACAACATCTCCGCCGTACTCCGTGTGGTCGCGGGCAGGTCTGTTGGAGGGTCGTTTCGACGTCTCCGTCTGCTCTGGACCGGCTCTGTTGGCGAGGGCGATGAGGCTCTGGATGGTGGCCCTCCATTCGTTGAGCTAGTCCGTCGGAGGAGGAAAATCTAGGAGCAACTGCGCGCCTCATCGCTTCTGCCCGCGAGGGGGGAGGCTACACATGGGTGGACCGTGAGGGGATCTTGCTCCTAGCAGTGCCATAAGGGGCCCCTCCTTAGCCACACGAGTGTGTGCCACCTTTCCCCGTTGTACCGTGCGTCTAACTCCCATGTGTGTCTTGGGTTTGAGGACCAGGAGTTTGTCGTCGTGCGTGGTCTAGGAAGGCCGTGGCGTAGGCTTCCCCATAGACCCTCCGGTGTCCTTAGAAGTACCCACGCCGCCTGTTGGCTATGCGGCTCTATCCTTGGACGTCCCGGCGCGCGGGGGGCTGCCAGGACCGCGGACGATTCCGCTCGCCTGCGTTTGATTTCTGGAATGCTGTGGGAATTCCGGGGCTCCACCTCCCTCTCCTGAGCCCGTGCCACCTCCTGCCTGTGCCATGGCACGTGCACTGGGCGCGGGTGTCTCGGCCGCCGTCGCGCTCCTCCTCTTGCGAGCCATGGCGGTGGCGTTGATGAAGAAATCTAACCGCTGACCGATAGATAAGGTCGACTCGACCCTCCTGTCCCCTACCTAGCGTGCCAAAGATGTCGGTGAAGGATCGACACCTATGGGGGCCTCAATGGTCCTCTTTTGCTGGTTTGGCAGGGGGAGGGGTCGCGGCATGAGCAGAACCAACAGTCAGGGCCCGGCAAGATATTTTTAGCCAGGTTCGGGCCGCGTGGTGCGTAAAACCCTACTCTTGAATGCGTTTAGTTATTCGTTTTGGGTTACCGTATATCTGCCCCTTTTTACAGACTTTCGGTTTATCAAAAAGCCAAAAGCCCCTACTACTGAGTCTCGGGACTCCTTTTATAGGCGAAGGGGTCACCAAAGTGTCTCAGTGGGTGAACGCTGGGTTCACGGGTGAAACAGCGCCGATCGACAGTTAGATTGTTACTGCCTTGTCATAGGTGCAATAAATGCTTCGACAGACTTCACTGACCTCGTACGGGGGGGGGGGGGGGGGTTGGACACGTACCCACACGTGGCAATTCTCGGGTGTTGCGCTGGCGTGCGGGCGGGCGCGTGACGCATGCATCGTCGGTGGCGTGCTCATCAGTGGCGGCGCTCGCAGGTCGCGGGGGCGCCCTGGGCCCGCGCCTCTCCTCGGGCCTTCCCCTTTCTTCCCGGCAAGGTTACCTTGCCGGGGCTCTTCTTGTTCCTCTTGGCAGGGAGGTGATGGCATGCCGAGGCCTCGTCAGCCTTCCCGGCAAGGGTGGCTTGCCGGGGCTCAGTCCTTCTTCCTCGACGGGAGGGTCTCGCCGCGGCATTGTCTATCTCCCCGGCAGGGGACTCCTGTCGAGGTCTTTTCTTCCTTCCCAACAAGCGAGTGTTTGTCGGGGCTTGCAATCTGCACTTGGTGGTTCTAAGTCTTGCTTCCGCCCTAAGCCCCAGCGACGCGCTTTGTTGCTGCGGAGGGGCTGCAGGTGTCTGCGCACAAGTCTGGGGCACTGGAGACCCTAGTCTTTCGTGCACCGACACCTTGTTATATCATCATATTATTGCTAATTAATTTAATGCACCTATATACTTGGTAAAAGGTGGAAGCCTTGGCCTTCTAGCCTGCTGTTTTTTCCACCTTTGTCGCCTTAGTTTCAGCTACTAGTGTTATGTTCCATAAATGAGTGCTCCTAACATGCTTGGGGTTGTTATGGGGCACCCCTAGATTTCCATTTTGGGATAAAAACTTGTCTGGCAAGGCCCAACATTGGTACTATATTTGCCCAACATAATAATTTTGATAATACTGAAAAACATAGGGCGTCATGAACTCGAGGAGTAATTCAACATAATACAGGGAGGGCCAGTGCCGATGGTGCTGTTCCAAAACAGAGTCGGGTGCGGGGCCTGCCCGGGGCAACTCGGGTAATTTCTATCACGCCGTTCTACGCTGCGCTCATCTGATTGAGGCGTGAGAATGAGATAAGTGGCTCCTATTGGGATCGTCGGCATGTCGGGCGGCCTTGCTAGACTTGTTTTACCTTACCGAGCGTCTTGTGCAAGGGATTCCGAGGATTCTTTGGTCTATCTCGAGGTTTAGGTTTTCCAATAGGAACCCGAGGAGATCACAGGTTTTCCCTGATCGAGGTCATTCCACCACAGCCTGTGGTAGTTTGTGATAGCTAGTTCGAGCACCCCTGTAGGGTTAAATCTTATGAAAAGTCGTGCCTACGGTTATGTGGAAAACCTGGAAACTTTGTTTAACATCCGATTCTAGATAACTTGAAGTGAACTTAATTAAAACATGCCGACTGAGTGTGTAACCGTGACTGTCCCTTTCGCGAGCTCCTTCCCCGGTCGAGGGCAGAGTGGGGTTATATATGACGTAAATAGGTGTTCAAGAGCATTCATTTGATCATCAGTAGTCCACGTCCGGTGTGCGTAGATCATCCCCCTCTTTCATTCTTGTATTCGTAAGTTAGCCACCAAATAAATGCTTAGTCGCTTGCTGCAACCTCACCACTTAACCTTACCTCACCCATTAAGCTTTGCTAGTCTTGATACCTTTGGAAATGAGATTTCTGAGTCCCTATGGCTCACAGGTTACTATAACACAAGTTGCAGGTACACGTAAAGTGATATTATGACGTGAGCGCGATGAATGTGCTTTTGGAGTTTCTTCTTCTTCTTCATCGATCTAGGATGGGTTCCAGGCCGGCATCCTGGGATAGCAAGGATGGACATTGTTTTTTTATCGTTTGTTTCCATCCGTAGACGGACCCTGCTCTTCTTCATGATGACTGGATATTGTTGTATTGATGTGATCTTGATGTAGCTTGTGAGAAGTGTAAGCCAACTCTTTATACTCATCTTTTCAGTACATGTACTTGTAACGATATCCCTTCTTGCGAAATGACGAGATGCGTTTCTATTCCTATCGGGGCCCTCGTGCCAAAATAAGGATAGGACCGCATCTTGGACGTTACGAAGTTGGTATCAGAGCAGTAGCGACGTAGGAGCCCCCTTGATTAATCGAACTTGGCCGAGTCGAGTCTAGTGAAAAACTTCTTTGAGTCTAGTTATATATGAGAGAGTAGGATCCTTTTTTCTTCTCTTCTATGCTCTGGTGAGGAATCTTAAGATAATAATTCTAATTATACTCCTCTTCTCACTCAAATTTTTTAGATTCACGCGGATATTTTTGGAATCTATATGTTGTCGATGTGACGGAGTTCTGTCTTGGTGCCTCCTGTGTGACTTGATTTCTTCCAGAGAGTTGAGCTCCACGAGATTCTTGAGCACATCGTTATCATTCAGATTTCTCAGTATCTCAGGACGAAGTATATTCGAAATTGCTTCAGTACTAGTAGTGGTGAGAGGAGTACGGCATCCCCAGTACTAGTGCAGAGTGTCCGGACGTACTGCGATACTTAGTATCGTTGTGATTACGAGGGTCTGAGATATACGAGTTTCTGAGATTTTGGTTATGTGTTGACGGATGTGATACACTCGACGGGTTAGTGTTATTGCTAGGAATTGAGTGAAATTTTCTCCTTGTATCCATGGACCTGATTGCATGACCAGAAATTTTGGGAGTTCTTAGGTGGCAATTCAAGTAGTTACTTATAGGACAATCTTCCAACATATGCATGATGTGAGGTTGGGGTTTGACATCTAGTGGAATACCACGAAAATATCAGACAAAATCTCTGTCATGAATTTGTTCAGGTTTTTGTTGTAAGCCTCATGCTTGGTTTTGTTGGAATATGGTAATTCGAGTTGCTTCGATGTCAAATGGTGATTTCATGTCTTTTCCAAGAGGTGTTCACATATTTTTATGGGAATGCTGATTCTTTTGCTCAATCAAGTTGTCTTATCAATTCTTTCAACCGGTGTGCTTCTTTCCAAGTTAATTCAATCCTCTCCAATATTTGTAAGATCAATCTCTCATTTCTTTCAAGAGTTTGTCTCGTCTGTCGAAAGTTGTTTTTGTTTTCCCCGCCCTCCCTCCCTTTTTCTTCAATGTTTCAGTTATCATCCAAGTAGAGTTCAATTCATGGATGCTTCCGCTATCTTCTCTTCTGTGTTGTATCCGGTGATTCATTGTGAAGATCCTCAGGACTTTCAAGTTCATCATTCTTCATTCTTATTCTCTTTTTCGATGGATTCAATTCTTCCTCTCGGTTCATCATATCATTTTCTTTTGTTCAATGATTCCTGTGTTCAAAATACTTATTCAAGTCTTTTTTTCATCTCTCTCCATTCTATCCGAATGTTCAAGATATCTCAGAGTTTCTTGTTCTCAATCCTTTCAATTATTTCGAGGTTCCCAACCTCATCATGTTTTCAGTTATACCGGTGCAGTATCTCTCTTTCCGAGCAATCCTTTCAATGATGTTTCTTTTGAGTGGGCCCATAACCCACAGGTTCTTTCCCAGGATCTTATGTCACTCCTGTAATCTTTCTCGGAGATCTCTAAGTCTTTTCAAGTGTGACATAAGTATGGATTCCATCACTCATGTTCATTCTCCAAGATCTATTTGAATTTATTTTCATAATTGGCTCAAACTTTCATTCTTCATCATTCAGGAGTGTCGCAATAAATCTGGTGGTTTCCCTGCTCATCATTCTCAGCTTGGAAGACTGAATGAGATTTTCTCTTAAATCTTGTTCATTCTTTTCAAGATTGTCATCTCAACTTCGTGCTATCTTCTCAATTGTTTCCAATCATGAGTAATTCCTTCCATATCTATCGAATGCATTTCAGATTTGTTTTCATTCTCGATCCTCTGAAGTCCATCATTTCAGAAGATTTCTTCATTCTGAGCTTTTAGCTTTCGTTCTCTAATTCTTCTCAATTGTTGTCTCTTCGTTCATCTCTCAATTATTTGGGTGCCTTGTTGAAGTTTTCTGTTAGGCGGATCATTATATCTTCATTCTCAAGTGTTCTTCAAGATACTTGTTGGAGAACCTCAAGAATTCATTGTCTTGCATATCCAAGACCAATTATTCCTCCTTTATCCTTTGAGGTGGTCTTATAACGTTCTTGTTAGTGGAGGAGTGTCGAAGAGAAGTTGTTTCAAGAATTAAATACGTAAGCCCACCAAATCCTTTGGTCATGAGATATTTTGTCCCATGGTTTCTTCATTGAATTATCTTCGATTAGATTTCACCTAAAGCTTTTCCTAGGGATTGTTTCTATTATGGTGATTATCATTGATCCAAGTTCTCAATATATCGTCTTGGCGTAAGAAGTTTTGCCTTTCTTGTTGCATCCAATCAATCCTTGTTTCTGTTAGTGGCTGGTTGTCAACTCATTATTTGAGATGGTTATCATAAGTCCACAAGAAGCTTGTTCTTTCGTTGTTGTTTTCCAACAACTCCGTTGAATTCTTCTTGTAGTATGCTTCTTAATTCAATTGTGGTAGAAGTTTATATTTTCTTCCCCATTCCTTCTGCCCAATGATCTAGTTTCCATTCTCTTGTTCCTGAGTTGTTGTGATGTTGCTCTCTTTTATCTATTATCTAGTTTTGTCAAGATCGTGTTCTTTCCTTTCTTATTCATTTAACCAGAGTTTTGTGTCTTCTTTCTTGTTCTTTTCTTGCTTAGCAATTTAGTTGGTTTGTTGTGAACATTTTCAAGATCTTTCCATCGTATCAATTTTGCCCTCTTTCCTACCGAAGTGCTGCCGAAATTTTGGTTGGAATTCTTGCTTGCTCCTTTTATCATTCCTCATCTCTTTGCAACATTCAAGATTCATTGGTTTCACTCGTTTGTCAAAGGAGCAACAAAGTTTACCTCTTCCTTTCCTCTTCCTCTTCCCCTTTCATTCTTAGATCTCGAGGCGAGATCTGTTGTTAGTGTAGGAGAGTTGTAACAGCCCAAGACCGACGCTCCAGAAGATTCCCCTTTTATTCCGTTGTCGCTGTGTGATTAGATTGTTTGTCACATTCATCGTCGCATAATTCACATCATCCACATTGCATCGGCACTCCGTTGCTACTAGTTTTCAAAACCCGCATGCGTTTTTAGTTGTCGGTTCTCTCCGTTTTCATCGTTGATCAATTCGAGACCAACCAAACACACGCGCCGGCGACATCATCAAACTCTTGTTTTTAAAGGTTGTGTATAAAATATTCTCAGATTGGGTCAAAACTTGGCGTGCGATCTTATTTTAATATAGTTAGGCCACCTTCCAAATTTCGTCTCAATCGGAGTCCGCTTGGTAACAAAACGGTCGACCATTGCGGCACTATCGTCAGTTTATCGGCACATGTTTTTTTGGTGTTTTAAAAATCTGGTGCAGGGCCGCAAACCTCCCTCTCTTCTTAGCCCACAACCCCTCAACATAACCCTGTAACCCACCTAGCAAACCCCCTTCGATCGGAGCCGTCGGATCGCGATCCAACGGCCTGAAAACGGAGCAAATCCACTAACCCTAGCCTTGTATTCTATAAATAGACCCCTAATTTCAGCTAACCCTAGCCTATTCGGTTGTCGTGCCCCAAACCCTAGCCGATCTAGCCACTCAGACCTCCTCGAGTCGCCAAGCCCATCGAGGCCCAAGGCAGGCCCTCCCGGGCCCGAATCGGCAGGCGACAAGCGCCAGCTCCTCCCGAGCGCCCGAGGCGACGCAGCTCCCTCGAGCCAACCGTAGCTCCTGGCACCGTGGTGCCCCGCCGCCGCCGGTCGGTGCGCTGTCGCAAGCTGCTGTGCCCTGCCGCCTCCCTTCCGTCCCCGCCGGGCCCGAGCGCTGCCGGTCGCGGCCGTGGAGTTCGCCAGATCGGCCCGCCTCGTGTCGTCGAGCGCTGGATCGGGATCCAGTCACTCACCACAGGGTGGGTGGGCCCAGCCGCCGCGCAGCCCGATCCCCAGGCCCAACCAGCCGTCCCGACTGCCCGACAGGCCTGCCAGCCTCCTTTCCTCTGAGCCAGCCCGTGAGGCCCTCTAGTGAGCGTGCCCCGCCTATTCCCCACCCAGGGCGAACTGTGGATATATTACGCTCAATCCTGTTTGGGCCTAGTAGCAGATTCCGCCCGTGTAGTTTTTTTAACGTCCTGCGATTTTTTCCAACTACGAGGGATTTTAGAAAATTGCATGATTTTAGAATGCCCGTAACTTTTAAACCGTGCGATGGATCACAAGAAGTTATATATGTAAAACGTGTAGAATTTCGTGTAGAATGATATTTTTAGACTCCCATGCATATTTAAAATAGTTAACCCTGCTGTTTTCCTTATTTTGCATAGATGCCATGCTAAATCTGTTTAATTCGTAGCTCGTTAATCATAACTCCGTTGGAGATGAGCTATATATGTAAACCGACTAGAATGACATCTAGTTTCACGTGCTCCCCTTTATTTTTTCCGCTTAACAAAAATAAAATATGTTTAGGACAGATCTGGACAGATATCAAAGTTAACGTGTGGGGTCACTTCGGAGATGCTATAAGTTGTTTCCGACCTCATTTAATATGCCTAGATAGGTAGTTTTGTTATGCTTCACCTCCTGCCATGTTTAAACAACATTTCATATAGTCGTGTACCTAAACGGGAGTGAACTAAATAATTAACTCATTACATATTGAGCTTCACTTAATGTGTAGAGTTTCAATGTTGTGAATTTCCATGCCATGCCTTGCATAATTAAACTGGTCATGCATCATATTAGGTTTTGCATCATATCGTGCATGTACCGTGGTGAATGTTGTGTGTTGATTGTTGTTTCGGTTGGCTTCGTCCTGATAGAGTTCTGCAAGCATGTCAGAATGTGAGGATACGTTTGACTATGTCAGTTCGTCTGCTTCACAAATTCGTTCTTCTTCCAAGCGGGATCACAGGCAAGATGATCATTTCCCTCGATACCATTACTATAATTGGCGTGCCAGTTGTTTCATTTCTATCGCTATGTCTAGCTGCCTACCACCTGTTAAATGTCAGCGTCCCAACAATGCCATGAAAAACCTCTAACCTTCCACAACATAGCAAACCATTGTTTGGCTATGTTACTGCTTGCTCGGCCTTTTGATAGCGTTGCTAGTTGCAGGTGCAGTTGCTTCCATGTGAAAACATGGGTTCCTTGTTATATCATCACATTATTCCTAATTAATTTAATGCACCTATATACTTGGTAAAAGGTGGAAGGCTTGGCCTTCTAGCCTGGTGTTTTGTTCCACCTTTGCCACCTTAGTTTTGGCTACACGTGTTATGCTCCATAAATGAGCGCTCCTAACATGCTTGGGGTTGTTATGGTGACCCCTAGATTTTCGTTTTGGGATAAACCTTGTTTGGCAAGGCCCAACTTGGTACTATATTTTCCCAACATAATAGTTCTGATAATACTGAAAAAACATAGGGCATCATGAACCCGAGGAGTAATTCAACATAATACAAGGAGGGCTAGTGCTGATGGTGCTAGTCCTAAACAGAGTCGTGTACGGGGCCAACCTGGGGCAACTCGGGTGATTTCTATCAGGCCACTATCCGCTGTGCTCATCCGATTGTGCCCTGAGAACGAGATACGCGGCTCCTATCGGGATCATCGGCACGTCGGGGGGCCTTGCTGGTCTTGTTTTACCTTTCTCTTGTGCGAGGGATTCTGAGGATACTTTGGGCTATCTAGAGGTGGAGGTTTTCCACTAGGAACCAGAGGATATGACGGATTTTCCCTGATCGAGGTCATTTTGTCGCAGCGTGTGGTAGTTTGTGATGGACTAGTTGGAGCACCCCTGCAGGGTTAAATATTTCGAAAAGTCACGCTCGCGACTATGTGGCAAACTTGGAAACTTTGTTTAACATCCGGTTCTAGATAACTTGAACTAAACATAATTAAAACTTGCCAACTGAGTGCGTAACCGTGATTGTCTCCTTCTCCAATCGAGGACACGGTGGGGTTATGTCTGACGTAAGTAGGTGTTTAGGAGAATTCATTTTATCATCAGTAGTTCACGTCTGTTGTGTGTAGATCATCCCCCTCTTTCATTCTTGTACTCGTATGTTAGCCACCAAATAAATGCTTAGTGGCTTGCTGCAGCCTCACCACTTAACCTTACCTCACCCATTAAACTTTGTTAGTCTTGATACCTTTGGAAATGAGATTGTTGAGTCCCTGTGGCTCACAGATTACTACAACACTAGTGGCACATATAGGTAAAGTGATATTATGACGTGAGCGTGATGATTGTGCTTTTGAAGTTTCTTCTTCTTCTTCATCATCGATCTAGGATGGGTTCTAGGCCGACAGCCTCGGATAGCAAGGATAGGCATTGTCCTTTTATTGTATGGTTTCATCCGTAGACGAACCCTGCTCTTTATCATGATGATTGGATATTGCTGTATTGATGTGCTCTTGATGTAGCTTGTGGCGAGTGTAAGCCAACTCCTTATACTCATCTTTTCAGTACATCTACTTGTAATGATATCCTTTTTTGTGAAACGACGAGATGCATTTATATCCGTGTCGAGGCCCTCGCGCCAAAATAAGGATAGGACCGCATCTTGGACGTTACAGAGCATCAGCGACCGGGTGGGTTGTTACAGAATGATTCTAGAATGGAAGTGGGACAAGGTTGGGATGGACTTCACCACTTGTCTACCCATATCAATCAAGGGAAATGATTCCATTTGGGTCATTGTCGATCACCTGACCAAGGTATCCCACTTCATTCTAGTCAAGACGACCTACATCGGCAACCAGCTGGCCAACCTCTACATCAACTGGATTGTGAGTCTCCACGGAGTTCCTAAGGAGATCTTATCAGACCGGGGGACCCAATTTACCTCAAGGTTATGGAATGGGTTCCAAGAAGCCTTGGGAACCAAGCTATCCTTTAGCATCGCCTTTCACCCCTAGACAGGTGGACAAAAGGAACGAGTGAATCAAATACTCGAGGACATGCTCCGAGCTTGTGTTTTAGCATATGGAGCAAGGTCGAAAGATTGTTTGCCCTTTGCCGAGTTCTCCTACAACAACAACTACGAGTCGAGTCTGCAGATGGCACCATTTGAGGTGTTGTATGGACGCAAGTGCCGCACTCCCCTCAACTGGACATAAACCAGGGAAGGACTGGTCTTTGGGCCAGACATTCTCCATGAAACTGAGGAGCAAGTCCAACTTGTCCAGGAACGCCTGAAGACATCCATGTCAAGAAAAAAGAGCTATGCTGACTCACACCGTCGAGACATGAGTTTCCGTGTTGGGGACTATGTCTACCTCTAAGTCACGCCTCTCAAGGGAATGAAGCACTTCCACATCAAGGGAAAGCTCGCACCAAGATACATCGACCCCTTCAAGATCTCCGACTGACAAGGAGAAGTTACTAACCAGCTAGAGCTACCTTCTGAGATTTCGGATGTGCACATCGTCTTCCATGTGTCACAACTACGAAAGTGCCTCCAAGTTCCCAACCGTCCAGAATTTTACAAGGACATCGATCATCACGCCATCGACCTTCAGCTAGACATCACTTATCGTGAGAGACCAATCCGCATCTTGGATGAAGCCGAGTGTTGCACTAGAATCTATACCATCATGTACTACAAGGTTTAGTGGAGCAACCACACCGAAGCAGAAGCAACATGGGAGTGTGAAGACTACCTTAGATCCGAGATCCCTTGTCTTTTTAGCGCTTAACCTAGGAATCTTGCGGACGAGATTCTTGTAAAGGGGGTAGGTCTATCATGCCCTGTGTTTCTACCACTTTGCGACAATAGGTTTTTGCAAAATTTGGAGCCAATTAAATATTTTTGAGTGATTGTGATGATTGATTTGATTGCAACATGCTTGTGTGGTTGATTGTGTTTCAGTTCACCCAAATATTTCTTCTCTCCAAAAGTCCTTTACTTGATCCCAAACCCTTGCCCAATGACCATGCCATGTGTATAGGGCCAGAAACGAATTATAAAAATGTTATCTCAACAAAAGGGCATTTATTTATTTTAAAGTTTCAAAACCCCTGAATTGGGATTTGTACTACAAGTCCTTAATTTAGGAGGGATGTTTTACCCCAAATATTTTATTTGTATTCTGTTATCAAAAAGACATCCCAAAACCACAAATAATCAGTTTAGAAGTTATTTTCCTATTTTATTTAAATACGTTTTTCTCAGGCTTGAAATGATCATTTGTGGGAAAAAAATATTTTCTTGCTTTTAAAATATTTGAGAAAATTTAGGTAAACTCAGAGGACATATATATTTCATACACCTTTTGGTGGACTATTAAAGTTGTTGTTTTCACCACTTTTTCTCCTCCCCTTCACTTGAAATTTCTACCACACCTTTTGTAACGCCCCGATGCAATCCTATCCTTATTTTGGCGCGAGGGCCTCGACAGGGATAGAAGCGCATCTCGTCGTTTCGCAAGAATGTATATCGTTACAAGTACATGTACTGAAGAGAAGAGTATATGGAATTGGCTTACACTCGCCACACGTTACATCAGAGTCACATCAGTACAATACATAAATATCACAAAGAAGAGCAGGGTCAGACTACGGACAAAAACAAACGAGAAAAGAAAACGACGTCCATCCTTGCTATCCCAGGCTGCCGGCCTGGAACCCATCCTAGATCGACGAAGAAGAAGAAGAAGAAACTCCAAATGAGCAATCATCGCGCTCATGTCTTAATATCCTTTACATGTACCTGCAACTAGTGTTGTAGTAATCTGTGAGCCACAAGGGACTGAGCAATCTCATTTCCAAAGGTATCAAGACTAGAAAAGCTTAATGGGTGAGTTATGGTTAAGTGGTGAGGCTGCAGCAAGCGATTAAGCAATATATGAGGTGGCTAACTTAAAAGTACAAGAATAAAGAGAGGGAAGATCTACGCATAGCGGATGTGAACTACTGACGATCAAAAGAATGATCCTGAACACCTACGTACGTCAAACATAACCCCACCGTGTCCTCGATCGGAGAAGGACTCACGAAAGAGACAGTCACGGTTACGCACTCAATTGGTACATTTTAATTAAGTTTACTTCAAGTTATCAAGAACCAGTGTTTAATAAAGTTTCCACGTTGCCACATAACCGCGGGCACTGCTTTTCAAAAGATTTAACCTTGCGGGGGTCCTCCAACTAGTCCATCACAAATTACCACAATCCGCATAGAAATCCTCGATCACGAAACTCGTGATCTCGTCGGATTCCTTAGTGGAAAACCTCAACTCTGAGATTACCCCAAGGCATCACCGGAATCCCGATGCACAAGATATTTCGTAAAAGGTAGAACTAATCCAGCAAGGCCGCCCGACGTGTCGACGAACCCGATAGGAGCCGCGTATTGCATTCTGAGGACACGACCGGATGGGAAAGCCTATAGGTACCAAACCTCGAGTTGCCCCGTGGTGGCCCCGCAGTCTACCATTTTTGGATCAACACTCATGAGCAGCACTAGCCCGAGGGTTGATTAATTATCCTCGGGGTCCGGAAAGTCCCTATGCAATTTTATTAGGTTATTAGGCAAATGTAAAACCAATGTTGGGCCTTGCCAGACCAGCTTTAATCTAAAACGAATTATCAAGGGGGTCCCCATAACAAACCCGATTCTGTTAGGAGCGCTCAATTATGGAACAGAACACTGGTAGCCAAAACTAAGGGGGCAAAGGTGGCATAAAACACCAGGCTAGAAAGGCCGAGCCTTCCACCTTTTACCAAGTATAAAGGTGCATTAAATTAAATAGCATTAATACGGTGATATAACGAGAAACCCATGTTATCACAAGGAAGCAAATGCATATGCAACTAGCAACGCTGACACATGGTTAATCAAGCGGTAACATAGCCAAACAGTGGTTTGCTAGGTTGTGAACATGTTAAAGGTTTCATGGCACTGTTGAGAGGTTGATGTTTAGCAGGTGGTAGGCAATGAGACATAGCGGCAACAATGTTAATACTAGCATGGCAATGATAGTAATGGTATCTGGGGAAATGGTTATCTTGCCTGAGATCCCGCTTGGAAAAAGAATGACTCCGTGAAGCAGACGAACCGACGTAGTCGAACGGGTCCTCACTTTCCGACACGCTTGCGGAACTCTATATAGACGAAGCAAACCGAAAACAAGCTTCAACACACGATATTCACCACGGCATATGCACTACAAGATGCAATCCACATATGATGCATAATGAGTTGAATATAAGCAAGATATGGCATGGCAATTCACAACAATCAAACACTACACATTAACTGAAGTTCAATATGCAACGAGTTGCATATTGACGAAACTCCACATATGAATTATTTAGTTCTATCCCGATTAGGTACACGGCAATATTAAATGTGGTTAAACATGGCAAGAGGTGAAGCGAAATTAAACTACCTATCTAGGCACTTTAAATGAGGTCGGAAACAACTTATAGCATCTCCGAGATGACCCCACATGTTAAACAACAAAATAAATAGGTTCACGTGAAACTACACATCATTTCAATCAATTGAAACAGAGAGAATATCTCCAACGGAGCTACGGTTCAAAAGATATGAGCACCGCAAGATATGATGGCATGAATGCAATATGTGTGCAAATGGCAGCCACAACATTTCAAAACATACAACCAGCAAGATAATATGAAACTACACAAGATTATAAGCAAGTTTCATATAGGACACGATCAAAACGGAGCAACGGTTCAACAACTACAAGCTAAACAAGAAATAGTGGTGGATGCTTATTGTTGATGAAGATCATCTTGAGCTAGGAGCAATCCTTTTTGTTTCATACTCTTCTCACCTACATGGGTTAGTCCCAAAGCACAAGGAACATATGAAAGGATATCTATGGACATGGAATGAAGTGCATGTCCAAACATACATTAATTACCTTGTACCTTGCTTACCTTTGAGGGAATGTGGGACTCCTTGAACTACTGCATAAGGTTGGAGTTGATTGCATATAGTTCTTTCCAAAATTAATAAGAGTGAATTTCATTGTCGTAGTCACCCTCAAGAACTTCTTTTGTTCTTCTTCTTGGGGACCCACATCAACTTAACGAGGATCCTTGGAGTTGTAGTGGCACTAGATGAAGTAGAGATAGTAGTGTCCTTAGGAATCCACTTGACTTTAGCTTGGGGTTCATCCTCAAATGAGTCAATCTCTTCTTGAAGCTTTCCCTTTCCCTTGTGATATTGTGGTAGTAGGTCATCTTGAGATCATGTTCCCTTGCGGAGAGTAAAATCATACTTGTCCCTTTGAGGAACAAACTTCAAGATGGGATATTGACCTTCTTCCCATTCAACACCGTCGGCATTGACGTATCCAACATCTTGCTTCTTCGGTTGTCCTCCTTTCTTGCGCACAATTTCCCCGAATAGCTTAGTTCCGGCAAGACACATGAAGACACCTCTCTCTATAATTCCTTCCAATAAATCGTTTTCTTTCTGAAGTGTAACTTGGCTAAGAGAATCATTAGTGGAATCAAGAGAGCTACTAGCAACAACATCATTTGACTTAACTTTAGTATTGTTGTTACTAGATGAAGAAACTTTCTTGCCTTTTTTACTAGTGTTCTTAGGTTTAACTTGTGCAACAAACGTCGACAAGAGTAATCGTTTGGTTAGATAAGAAGAACTCTTCTTTTGAAGATCATCATTGATTGATTTTAGAAACCCATGCTCTTGCTATAAATTTAGCTTCTCGAAGTGTAGCTTCTAACGAGTTCTTACAAGCTCTCTATTATCTTATAGAGTAGTTTCATGAGCTAACATAAGAGTGTATAATTCTTTAGTTAGTCGTTCAATCTCTTTCTTATCATCATAATTCGACTTCACTTGACTAGCATGATTATCATCAAGTTCTTTTTCAATGTTATAACTAGTCTTATCAAAGATCAAATCATCTTATCCTAACAAGTCATCCTCATCAGCATCAAAATAGAAGTACTCGGGGTGTGATACTTTGGGGCCTTTTGCCATAAAGCAGTTTCCAATCCCTTCATTTGGTGAATCAAATAGGTCGTAGGAGTTGGAGGAAATGAGTGCAAGACCGGCAATATCTTCATCTTGACAATAATCGGAGTTGGAGTGGTATCTTCTCTCGGATTAGTTATCGGAATCGGAGCCAGATACCTATTGACCAACATGAGCTTGATGTCTTCTTCTTGAGTTGCTCTTCGTGCACTTGTGCTTCCTCTTTGATCCCTTACCTCTCTGGGAGTCTCTTCGTTCATAACGATCTTCTCTACCACTTCTATCTCCGTGAGGTGACTCATCTGTTGAGGTTCGTCTTCTATTGGACTCTTATCTTCATTTTTGGGGAGTCGAGTACTCATTGTAATAATGTTTGGGCATTCCACAATTATAGCAGTTTTGGTCACGACTAGATGAAAGCTTATCTTCATATCTTGAGCTAGAGTTTCTCTCTTTTCCTCTACTCTTGTAGAACTTGTTGAATTTCCAAACCATGAGGCTAATATCTTCATTGGTAACAAGGTTGTCATTTGAAGTTGTGGGAGCATCAGTTAAAGCTTTGTAAGAACCGCTTGACTTGTTGTGCAACTCATCTTTGTCCTTGAGTGGAATTTCATGAGAAACAATCCTCCCAATGACTTCCGTCGGCTCGAGATCCATGTAGTTTTCCATCATTTGGATCAATGTGCACACGGTGTCATATCTTCCATCGAAGGCTCTAAGTATCTTCTTGATGATGAATTTGTTTGTTACCTCTTCACTTCCTAAGCTGACAATCTCATTTGTGATGAGAGATAGCTTGGAGTACACCTCAGCGAGTTCTTCACCATCCTTCATCTTGAACTTATCAAGCTAACTCTGAAGCACATCCAACTTAGATTCCCTAACATATTCAGTACCTTGATGCATATCAACCAAAGTATCCCAAATTTCCTTTGCATTCTCAAAGCTGCTGATTTTGTCAAATACTTCGGGGCACATGCAGTTGAACAGGATGTCACATGATTGAGCATTGTATTGCAACATCTTCAATTTTTCTGCTGTCACATCACGATCCGGTTCTCTTCCTTCTCTGAGGAAATCACCTTGCGCACCAACGCGAACAACACCCCAAACGGCTGGGTTATGACCAAGAATTTGCATTTTCATCTTATGCTTCCAACTAGCAAAGTTTGTACCATCAAAATATGGACCTCTACGGCGATAATTTCCCTTACTAGATGCCATAGTCTCCTAGGTTGTGAACCAATGCAATGGAGACTAAAGCTGTCATACCACTTGTAGGATCCGAAGTATGTCCAGATGTGGGGTGATTAGACTACTTGAGCAAATAAAACTTAGACCTTTCCCAATTTTAGTTGTGGGCCAGTTTTAGCAATTATGACTAGTCAAGTTCACTCTACACATGCATATCTAAGAGTATAGAAGTCGAATGTAAAGACATGAATATTTAATGTAGAGGGTAGGGAAGGAAGATCAAACGCAATGGTTGACAAAATGATATTTGGCGTGGTTCTGATAGGTGGCACTATCTTACGTCCATGTTAGTGGAGACTTTAACCCACGGAGTGTAACGGCTGCGAGAGTCCATGGAGGGCTCCACCCACAAGGGGTCCACGAAGAAGCGGCCTTGTCTATTCCACCATGGCTTACGTTCACACAGTACTAGACTCACTCACTCTAGATCTTCATGAAATAGGCAATCTCCTTGCTCGTACAAACTTCTTGGTTCAACTCCACAACACAAAGTAGGAGGCTCCCAAGCGACACCTAACCAATCTAGGAAGCACCACCTTCCAAAAGGTAATAGATGCGATGATGAACTCCTGGCTCTCGTGCTTCAAAAGATAGTCTCCTCAACACTCAGTCACTCTCTCATAGATTTGGCATGGGTAGGAGAGATTAATTTTGTGGAAAGCAACTTGAGGAGGATAGAGATCAAGTCTCATGTGGTTGGATTGGAATCTCTAGATATCAACACATGAGTAGGTGTCTCTCTCTCAGGAAAATGGATCTCGCAAGTGTGTGTGTTCTGAGTGCTTCCTCTACGAATGAGAGGAGGTGGACGGGTATATATAGCCACCCCCCAAAATCCAACTGTTACAACATTATTTCCCAACTCGGTGACACCGAAAGAATCTCGGTGGTAGCGAGTTGCACTAAATGTGGAAAATTTTGAATTCTCGGTGAGACGGATATATGAATCTCGGTGGAACTGATACGATGACCTAGGACAGTTTCCAAATCTTGGTGAGGCCAATTTCCAGCTCTGAAATTCTAATTATTTAAATCTTCTCAATAGAAATTTGGTCACATGCTTTCGTTGGCATCGATGTGAAACATGGTGGTACCGGGAGATTAGGGTTTGGTAAAGGATCCGTCACTAGGAAAATCGGCAGGGCCGAGTGGGAAAACTTGAAGGCACCAATTTTGTTGATTTGGCTTGGGACAAGGATATTTGTGGGACAATGATTGAATATTTCTGGTGGCTATCTGTAAGAACTTGAGCAACCGATTCATCATAATACCTCACCCCCTTTTAATAGTATTTCCTTTCCTATGGACTCAAAAGTGATTTCTCACAAATCTAAAATGTAGAGTCCTCTTGCTTGAAGCTTGAGTCAATCCTATTAATTTCCTTGCATCAAGGGGTTTCTCCACACAATCCTTTGGCCAATGCATCTTTCAAATTTTCTAAAATATACTCGGATAAGATCATTAGTTCAATGATACATATGTTGTTATTAATTAGCAAAACCACCTTAGGGAGCAATTGTGCTTTCAAAGATAGTTCGTCTACCAATGACCTTCCTTCCTTCAAACACACACACACACACACACACACACATATATATATATATATATATATGTATATATATATACATAAATTAATTTCATCCCAGGATGACTGTTCAACCATGAATAGTGTTTTCTCCTCTACTCAAAACGTCGCGGCTAGTCAAGGCCTATAACCCTTTATGAAAGAGTGGTTTGAGACCATTTTACTGACATGTTCCATCGTGGAGATCGTGTCCCTCTTTTCCATGGATACGGTTTATGATTTGGGTTATCCCACGCGCCCATAGAAGCACAATTTTATTGCAAAATGGCAAAGTTCACGGCATAGTGGTGGGGCTTGGGTCATAAAAGGTAAAACCATCACTATAGCGTCCTCACGCGCTCTAGATCTCACATCACCATTACAATGCTATGCTTCCAAAGCTCTAGTACTTAAGCCCTCCTTCTCCCCCCATTCCCTCGAATTCTCCCCTCAATCGAGGAATGGCCAACTCAGGCTCAAAGGGCAAGAGGGAGGCCTCATGCGTCACTGAGAAGGACATCCTAGAGCTGAAGAGCTCAGGCTACCTACCGGACAACATAGCCCATCGTGCTCCTGAGAAGGGACAAATTATCCCCATGGCAAAGGATGGGGAGAGAGTAGTCTTCATTCCTCATTTTCTTCGGTGCCTGGGTTTTCCCCTTCATTCCTTTGTTCAGGCTATCATTTTCTACTATGGGCTTGACTTCCAAGATATTCCCCCGAACTCCATCACGCAGCTTTCAGCCTTCAACACAGGCTGCGAAGCATTCTTACGTGTCCACCCCCACTTCGTACTATGGCTGAAAGTTCTCAATGTCAAGCCCAAAGTTAACAATGGTGAGAAAGCTTACTACGGGGGGCAATGATTAGCAAACTCGCGGGGGTCAAATGGGCAAAGGGCACATTCATAGACACCGTCAAGGCATGGCATGAGGACTGGTTCTACATTACCGAGCCGTGTGGTGGAGGAGAGGCGACTCCTCCAGCATTTAGATCAGGCCCTCCCACCCATCTTCTGTCCTATACGGAAAATGCCTTGGATTGGGGGGAGGCCATGGAGGTGAAGGAGCTCCCAAAGAGGATCTTCGTTTTAATGGAGAAGAAAATCGAGCTCACCAACGTGATCCACGTGATGTTGCATCGTCGTCTTCTCCACTACCAAAATTGGTCCATCCCAATCTGGGATCAAAATTCCGATGATCCGCACAATGCGGCAGGCATTGTGCGGAACTTTTCCGCATTACCCACGAGAAGTTATAGAAGGCGCTTTTCAATCCACAGAAGGCTTTTCCGGCTGAGAAGGAAGACCTAGGGCTTTCCGTCCTTAACCCTCTCGGCCTGGTAAGGTTTTTACCACATCCCCATTTTTCATCCCTTCCTTTTAACAAGGTAGTCACTTCTTCCTTCACCTACACTTGCATATCTGGCGCCTTTGCATGAGGGGAACATGATGCTGCAATTGGCGACCATGCTTGACGATAAGCCGTACACATCTGCGAGGGAGAAGGAGCAACAGAAGGGAGGGAACAAAAAGTTCTGATAGGGTATTTGGTCCAAGGGTCCACCGGACACTAGGATTGAGGAGACGTTGTCTTCCTCCAATCTCGAGGGAGAGGAATAAGATGGTGAGGAGGAGGTGAGTGACTCCTCCCATACAAGGAAGAGAACGGCATCCGAAGTCATCGAGGGAGATCCAACTCCCGTTGCTCTGAATAAGTAACACAGCCCCCCACGGCCATATTTGAAGATGTTCCGGACCCAGACGAGGAGTCCAAGGATGAAGCACATGTCCCTCGAAGGACCCTTAGGGTGAAACCCCGAGCATGAAGGTACTTATCAAAAATACGAGCACTCCATTATTTTTAAATGCCATGGCTCTAACGACTAGGCCTATTTTCCATTTTGCAGCCGCACCATGACTTCCCCACCGATCAGATTTTGGAGGGGGGTTATTTTCCAGCCAATCTGGCTGAGAGTGGGACTCTCTCGCCCCACACACCTGCCATGCCACCGACGAGATCGAGGAGGTGGTATCCCAAGAAGTCCCCCCGAGCAAGAAACTAAGGCAAGGGTGACGATATCATGGCCGAGATTGATACCTCTTCCACAAAGGACCAGGAGGATGAATCCCTCCCAGCTAGAAAGGAAGGAGGATACGGATATTCTGGTCTCCTCCGAAGGCAACTCTAGGGTCCCCTTCATCTCATTCGCTGTACGTAGATGTTTCTCCGCAAAGGGAGACTGCTACGCCGCACTGGAGCCGTCCACATCGAAGAAACTCCAAACTAGCTAGTTGGCCATGAGGAATGGAGGGTCTTAATGACTCTTCCACTACGGAAGAGTGTCGCACTCATTTGAGTGCGGTATTGAAAATCATCCAATCCATTTACACCGGTCTGAAAGATGCCTTCGACGTACTGCTTGCAAGTATCAAGATAATTCGTACACTCTTTTTCCTTCACAAAGTAATTCTGTTTTTTCTATTATCTATAAGAAATCTTATGCTCGGTAGCCGCCGATCCCCTTGTAAGTTCACGAAAACTCATGCGGGGGTCACAATAGTTCGGAAAAAAGTTGCATGTAGCCCCCAAGACTCTGGTAGGATGATAGAAAAACACCCTAGTAGAACATTTTGAAAAATTCTGAGAGTTGTGAGAGACTAAAAATGCTTATCTGGAGGCCTCCACCTCGGGCGCAGCCCCCAACTCCATGGAGTTGGCGAAAATGAACCGGAAACTAAAGGTTTTCGAGGAAGAACTAGGCCACTCAACAAGCGATTTGAGGATGCGTTCAAACTCAGTTATGTCATAAAAGTGAGGTGTTTAATATTTTTGAATCTAAGTGCAATCTATTTGCGTGACCATCATATTTGTTGCTGCTGATGTCGAGTAGCTCAAAGCCGAACTGGACAAGGCCAACCAGGAGGCTGCCGAACAAAGAGCGATGGCAGAAGAGGCCAAGTCTGCTGATGAGAGGTCCAAGGCTAGGGTCAATGAGGTCCAACAAGAGATCAAGGAAGACGTCACAAAAAATGAGGCACATGAGCAGAAGAATAAAGAAAAATCTTCTAAGCTGACCTCAGTATCTCCCACACTCCAAGAAGCGAGGAAGGAGGCACACAATCATCGGAAGGAGATCCATGAGATCAAGAAAATTGTAGATGGTAAGAGATATTTACTACAATCTATATTTGGCGGACAATGATTTGAATTGCTTACTCGAGTGTGTAGTTCTCCAAGTGCGATTGCAGCTCTCTCAAAGAGTGATGCGCATGCTTTCAGGCACTATGCATCCTAGGAGGGTGAGGTCGAGCAAAGGCTCTTCTGGGCACAATTTCAAGCACCCGAGGAACCCCTTCTCATCTCCGATCAATTGAAACAACTGATGGAGCTGCACAAGATGACAGAGCTGGCAATGAAGGATCTTTGTGTCAGGCTTTGACCGACAGAGCTGCTGCACAACACCTTTTTTTTTGCCTAGTGTAAAAGCTGATTGTTGATCCAACCATGATTGATATCATGAATCGCTCTGTCTACATCGAGGGAGATCTGATGGCATTTGCAAAAACGATAATGGATTGGCCTAAAATGGAGCCCTTCGAGATGGCCACTACACCTCCGTCACCTAGAAAGGAGCATAGATGCCCAGAGATGTACTTATCCACTACTATGAAAGGTGCTCGGGCTATAGAGGCGCGGTGCTCCAAAACTTGATCTTCGAATGAAAACTTTTATCCTATAAAAGTGGTTGTATGATACAATTACGTTTTACTTTTGCTTGGTATACCATGTATTTTTGTTTTTATTACAACTGTTGTGCGTTTTCTTTTAATACTTAAAGTTTCTAGTCGTCGACTTTAGCCACATGAAAGATACTATCACGGGTGTTTTTGGACTCTGCATTGTTTACCCTTAGCCAACGTCTTGGTGCCCTAAGGTGGTAATGCACGAGAAAACCAGGTAATAGAACTATGTGGATTTAAGTCTTTCACTTAACCATATGAGCTTCACCGTGGAGGCCAACTGGATTCCCCTTGCAATACGTGATATTCGGCTAAACCGTGGTGGAAAAACCTATTATCACTTGGTTTGTAAGGTTTAAAATATTTCGCATAATGTGATGAACCCCGAGTTGTTCTTTAATTTAACACTTGTCCTCGGATCACATACCAGTTCTCACTTATTACGACACTCAGTTTTTGACTTTATCCACTGAGGTACTTAACTAGACTAACTGGAAGTACAATCGCAGTGGTTCTCCATTTACCCCTTTAGCTGAATAGGCGGAACATTAAGGGGTAAGCACAGGAGCACCGCAACCCAACTTTTCATCGAAGACATAATTTGAAACCGATGCATATAATGCAAATCCAAGACTCCACACACATGAATGCTAAATAGTGTTGTAATGGTTCTAAGGGTTGTCATGACGGCCAAGCCCCCTATCAATTTAGCTAAGATCCGACATGTCCATGAAATCTGGCTTGTGGTGGTGTTCGTAAAAAGGAGGAGGCAAAAAGACATTGCAAAACTCATGAACCGAAGAGAGTTTATTATTTCTAATGAACTTGTATCCGTACAATTTCGAATTCAGCAAGCGACTGTTTATATATATATATATATATATAGGAAAACGGCTATGTACTCTTGGGAGTACGTACTCCCGCTCCTCATATACCACATAGATGAGCCTTTTATACCTCATTATTATTTTAATATACTTAATTAATAATTACTAGATATGTTAAAGTGAGTATCATAAAAAAAATTCATGTGAGTTTACATATTTTTAAAGGTTTACGCATATACTACTTTGTTTATACGTGAAAAAGGTATATTATAAAAAGTACGTCATAAATATTTTTTCAACAAACTCATATTGAGGTATCTTAGAATCTTTAATGAAGTATATTGAAAATGTTAAAGAGGTATAACCAATCCGTATATGAAGTATATTAAGAACATGAGTATATACACCCTGGAGTACAGAAAGTTAGTGCTATATATATATGTATGTATGTATGTACGTATAAAAGAAAAAGGAAGAAGTTTACAGAGCAAAGGTTTACACATGGTTTAGTATAGCTTGCTTGATGTTACTTCTAATGCCCTGCTGCACGTCTTTACCTTCACTCTTTGGGAAATATACCTTGAAAAGGGGGGAACGTCGGTGAATGGTCCTTGAAAAAAGGTGGTCGTGAGAGGCCTCCGATGTGTGAGTTGCTTGATGGTAAACTGGTCCTTTACGATACCTGTATGTGTCCAAGGACGATAAGGACCATAGTTCAGTTTAAGCAAACAATAGGTATTATATGGTCAATCCCCACAGGTGCCCATGGTACCTTAAGCGCATAATCTTGGCTTCTAGGAACGTATTTTGCTGAAAGAGAGGTGCTGCTATGGGCAGCGTATCCGTATTTGTTTTGAGTATGTGGAGTGATGGGGAACTACAGTGGCGTGCGAGCTCTTTTGTGCTCCCTGGCAGGTAGCTATTATTTTAGAGCCGCTTCTCCAACCTATACTTCGGCTACCACGGCGCAGTGTGTTCCTCCGTTTGAATGGATGGTTCGTTATTTCCATTGACGGAATGACACCCTTAGGTCCTGGCATCTTCAACTTGAGGTATACATAATGGGGAACGACATTAAAGCGGGTGAACATTGTAGGACTGAGGAGTGCATGGTACCCGCTCGGAAGGGAACAATGTTGAAGATCAAGTCTTCGCTACGAAAGTTGTCGGGTGAACCGAATACAACTTCGAGAGTTATGTTGCCCGAATAGGAAGCCTTGACGCTAGGAGTTACTCCTTTGAAGGTGGTTTTGTTAGGTTTGATTCCTGATAGATTAATTCCCATTTTTATCACTGTGTCTTCATAAATTAGATTGAGGCTGCTGCCTCGATCCATGAGGACTCGCGTGAGGTGATACAAATCAACGATGGGGTCGAGTACCAAGGTCGTTGAACCCCCGTGCAGAAAACTAGTTGGGTGGTCCGTACGGTCATAAGTGATCGGATATGCTGACCATGGGTTGTACTTCGGGGCTACTAGCTCTATGGCGTATACGTCCCAAAGTGCCGGCTTCCTCTCCTTTTTCAGTAAGTGAGTGACATAGATTATGTTCACGGATTTACTTCAAAGGGAAACTACTTTTGGCACCCGTTTCTCGGGCGACGAGTTTCCTCATCGTCCTTGCTATGGGGGATCTTGGCCTAGTCTTTGGCCACACTCTTGCTCCCCGCCTTGATCACAAAATAGTTATCGTTGGCGTGAGTAGGTGGTTTGTTTTTAGTGACGTGTATCTGACAAGGCCTCTCAAGTATTTTGTCCAGCGTGGTCAGGTCGTCCCATTTCTAGAAGAAGGTTTCTTTCTGGGTATAGGCGTCGAGTTGCTGAATCTGGCATTGACTATCGTGTCATCAGCATCACCACTGATGTGTCTATGATTGTCCTTGTTGTGTTGTGACTTTTCGTTGCTTTCTCACACCGTGTAAGTGTCGGGGTTTGAGGGAGAGTTGTTCTGAAGGACTAGCCAAGTATCCTCACCCGCGCAATGGCGGGTCATGAGAGATGTAAGGGCAAACATTGTCCTCGGCCTGTCCTATCCAAGCATCTAGGCTAGCCATTCATCTTGTATGTTCTTGTGGAAAGAAGCTAATGCCTCACCGTCCGAACAATCAACAATCTGATTTTTCTTTGTGAGGAATCTATTCTAGAATTGTTGAAATGACTCATCGGGTTGCTGGATGATGTGGCTCAAGTCATCGGACCCAGGTGGCGGGACATAAGTGCCATGAAAGTTGTCTCGAAAGGCATCATCGAGCTCCTCCCAACTCCCAGTGCCTTGCTGGCCCTTTGAGCTTTAATGGTAGGTATTTGATGGCGTGGAGGTCATCTCCTCGAGCCATGTGAATGTGGAGAAGGAAATCTTCAATCCATATGGTCGGGTATGTTGTCCTATCATATTGTTCGATATTTACGGGTTTAAACCCTTCATGGAACTGATACCGCATCACCTCATATGTGAAGCACATTGGGTGGGCAACACCCCTTATCCGAGTTGTATCATGCTCGAGATCGGACGAGATCCTACCGCGCTATTGTTCCTAAACTCCATCGTTTTGATTGAGCCGATCTTGGTACATGTCCTATCTAGAGAGAGTGTGACTCCTAGAACCATAAATAGATCTTGCTTGTCCTCCTCTAGACTTAATGTTCTGTGACAGGTCAAATGGGTCTCCGGGTTGAGCCAACTCCCTTCTATTGTCCTGTCCTCGAGGAGGATGGTCTGATTGTTTGTCTTGTGGGAATCTGGGTGGTGCGAGCTCCAAGGCTTAGTCTTCGAATTTCAGCAGCAAAAGACGATGCGAGTAGCTTTTAGTTTGTTGCTCTCGTACCTTTTCGTAACCATATTCAGCGGCCAGACTTTTTTCCATCACACAGTGATGGAGTCCTATTCAGCTTTATATTGTCTCTGCTTTAGCTTAAGGCTACGAGCAGTGGCTATAAGTTACTGCATGAATACTTCTTGATCCAGTGGGTCTTCGGGGACAATGAAATCCTCGTCTCCCAAGGTATCCTCCTCCTCGACCGGAGGGATGTAGTTGTTGTCTTTGGAATCACCGAGATCCCCAGGCTTGTCTAGATCCATGTACCCTTGTAGGTCGGGGTCTGCAGGTTCTGGGTATTCGGCGGGATTTTCCGTATCCTTAGGGTTGAGGTTATCTTCGGTTTCTGTATTGCTTTCCTTGCATTACGAGCTTTAGGATTTTTGCGCTGGCACCAGTGCTTGAATGGTTCATCGCCACAGTTTTTTACGGGGCTTTCATTGCTGCTTTTCCCCGTGGCACCATCGTCCCTAGGGGTGTCCACCGTCTAGACGTCATACGTGGAGGTGGCATTCCACCATCCCATTATGGGAGGACTAGGTGATCTAATAGTCGTGTTGTTATCTTCGGCTTCCTTTGAGGAGAAGTCTAACGGAGAGGTTAGATCTTCGATAGTGGCTATGAAGTGGGTGGTGGGTTTCGAATAAAGTTCCCTGCACCTAGAGTGAGAGCTGAAAGGATCATGGCTTAGGACCAAGCCGTCGGAACTATCCATGGATTTGGTTCGGATTAGTGTCTCATTTGAAGATGGGAGATTTGCCGGAAAAGTCCTGAGAGCTCTGGCGGAGTTGACCTTCGGTGTGTCAGCATAAGGATTGTGTTCGGGCGAGGTTACCCTTGAGCCTTCGAACACACTGGCCGGAAATGGGCTCAAGCTCGGGTCAAGAGTACACGTTACCCCGGACTCAAGATCGGGAAGAGGATCCAAAGTTAAGGCTTCGGAGATTCCGAGCTCTTCAGACAAAGCCGAGACCTTGGATGGGATCAGATCATGTTAGGCGTCGAGGACGTGCTCTAAATTGCTGAACTTGAATCCCTCGCCTAGGGTGCACCTGTTGATCTGGTGATGAACTACCTTGACATGTGGGGTAGTACTGCAGAAAGCTGGGGTTTGGTCGGGGATGAAGATATCCCTATCAATCCTTCTGATGATCCTTTAGCGGAGCTCTCAGTGCAAGCACCAATGTCGGTGTCAAAACCGAGTGATCTCGAGTAGGGGTCGGAACTGTGGATCGTGGGTCGATGGGTAACAAGGAACAAAGAAGACGGTGTTTACCCAGGTTCGAGCCCTCTTGATAGAGGTAAAACCCTACGTCGTGCTCTTGTTGTATTCATGAAGTAGTACGAAGTACAATATTGATCTACCTCGAGATTGAGTGTTGTGGTCTATAACCCTGATCTAATGAGCTTAATGTGTCCTACAAACTATGTCCCTCTAGTTTATATATACACGAGGGATGTTAGGGTTACACAAAGTCGGTTACATCAAGAAAGGAATATGTCGATTACTACCTCGCCTTGGATTGTACGTCAAGTCTTCGAAAGAGTCCATATCAATTTTAATACCGTCAATGATGATCGAACGACCCAGGAGTCCGACCCATGAGAGTAGATAAGCGTCCCGAGGACCCCTTAGTCCCATACTGCCTCAACATCAACTTGAGAGAGACACATGTTTACCATGATTTGTTAGAATACTTTATGTGCTTCACGTATATCTTTTGAGTTAAGTAGTTACTCTAGCACTTCACTTATATCTTTTAGAGCTTGGTGGCGTATAGATTTTATAGAAATGAGTGCACTCTCATTCTTCACTAAAAATTTGTTTGAGTGTTATTAAATAGTGATGGTAATTTTCATGGGCTATAAGACTAGTACAAAAATAATAGGTATTCAAGGAATGTATAATCAAAACCTTCATGTAGCACATAAGGGAGAAATTGTGGGAATGATATTGATGTGGTAATATGAAAGGGTGTGAGTGCATGGTTGTTGGTTAGTAGAAATATGGTTAGTTAAAGGATATTAATTTGATGTTCATCTAAATATCGGTCATTGCATGGTGATGATGTGTGAGCATTATTAATCTTCGTTGAGTTTTGCTTAGGTCAGGGGAACTCGATGGTTAACTCCTACCAACATCCTCCCTAGGGGCATGCGCGTAGTACTTTGCTTTCAGAAAGCTAATAAAAACTTTCAATATGTGAGTTCCCTATGACTAATGTGAATCCATGGTTGTACACACTCTCACCTCCTCATATTTTCTAGCCTCTTCGGTAGCGTGCATTGCCTATTCTCTCCTCGAGGATCGGTGCAAACTTCGTTGTCGCCTCCAAACCCCGTGACATGATACGCTCTATTGCACATAATCCACCATATTACTTTGTCGAATCAGCCACCATACCTACCTACCATGGCATTTCCATGGCCATTCCGAGATATATTGCCATGCAACTTCCACTTATACATCATATGACTAGTACACTCATTGTCATATTGCTCTGCATGATCGTGTAGTTGACATAGTGGAATAATCTCATCATGAATCCACAATTCATCAAATCCCAACAAAGACACCGCACAAAAGAGTTAAATCGAATAGATCTTCAAAGAGAATAGGGTATTGATGATCAAAGAGGGAGAAGAAGCCATCTAGGATATCACAATGGACATGTAGGTCTGTGGTAGACTACTCACAAATCATAATGGAGGCGGCAAGGTTGACGAACATGGACTTCGCGATCGATTCCCGCTCCTTTTTTAAGCTTCTTATTGAATATGTTTCTTAAATGGGGATCTCCTCCTTGCTACCTCATTCATTACAAGAAATAACAGGGAGTATTGGGAGATCTTTACCCTTTCATTAATATTCCTTTTATACTCTGTTGGTTTTCATTTAATTCTATAATTGGAGATATAAGCATTCTCATTGCAATTTAGCACACAAGAAATATAGATTTCTTGTAGTTTATATTCAATGTCCTTAGTGATAATGAATACATCAAACCAAACAATTTTATGTGACAATTCTTCAGCCCCAAAAATATACAAAGTTCATTTATATCTCAAGGGTGATCAAATCATTACAATATTTCGAAACGATTTGATTATGAAAAGGCATGCATTGGAAATTAAGATAACCAACTTTATTGCATAGCTCAGAAGTAATGGGATAAATAGAGCATAGTTTGCACTAAGATCATCTTTGACTTTAAACAACCAATTGGTTTCATCATGATTATGTTTCTTACAAAATCTATCATCCCTGTAGGGCATGTCTTCACAAATTTTATTCACTCCACAAAAACGGACATGCTTATTGGAAACAAAATATCATGACAAGTGCAATCACATCTTCTCCTTTGGTGGTTTTGGTAATTAATAACAACATATAATTCATTGGACTAATGAGTCTGCCATGTATATTTCAGTAAAAGTTCAATGAATGGATCGTAAAAGGATTATGAGGGGATCCCCTAGATGCGAGGAACATCTATTGGAAAAAAGCTTAAAGACTCTTCATTTTGCTTTTATCTAAAATCAAAATTTTGCACAAAACGAAGCCGATATTGTTAAAAGAGGAAGAGGTACCTATGATAATCTAGTTGCTCAAGTGCTTAGAGTTAGCCACAAAAAACCATCATTAAATTCTGCCACAAAATATTTTGTCAAAGCCTAACACTCAAATCCGGTGCCACCAACATTCCATAATCGTGTTGGGGAACGTTGCATGGGAAACAAAAAATTTCCTACGCACATGAAGACCTATCATGGTGATGTCCATCTACGAGTGGAGATTAGATCTACGTACCCTTGTAGATTATGCAGCAGGAAGCGTTAAGAAACGTGGTTGATGTAGTGGAGCGTCTTCACGTCCCTCAAATTGTCCCGTGATCCGTCCCACGATCCGTTCCGATCTAGTATCGAACGGACGGCACCTCCGCGTTCAGCACACGTACCACTCGACGATGATCTCGGCCTTCTTGATCCAGCAAGCAAGACGGAGAAGTAGATGAGTTCTCCGGCAGCATGATGGCGCTCCGGTGGTGGTGATGATCTACTCCTGCACGGCTTCGCCCAAGCTCCGTAGAAATCCGATTTAGAGGTAAAACTATGTGGAATAGTCTAGAGTCGCACGTGGCAAAGTTGTATCTCAAAAAGCCCTAAACCACCACTATATATAGGAGGGAGAGGGAGGGGCTAGCCTTGAGGGACAAGGCCCTCAAGGTGCGCCGGCCGCCAGGAGGAGGAGGACTCCTCCTCTAATTCGGTTTGGGAAGGAGGAGTCCTCCTCTTCCTTCCCACCTCCCTCTTTCCTTTTTCTTTTCTTTTGGTATTTTATTTATGTGCCGCCATAGCCCTCTTGGGATGACTCCACCAGCTTACTAAGGACTTGTGGCGCCACCCTAGGGCCTTGGGATCACTCCCTGGTGGGTGGGCCCCTGCCGGTAAACACTCGGAACCCATTCATCACTCCCGATATACTTTTGGAATTGCCCGAAACTTTCCGGTAACCAAATGAAACCATCCTATATATCAATCTTCATTTCTGGACCATTCCGGAAACCCTCATGACATCCGTGATCTCATCTGGGACTCGGAACAACATTCGGTAACCACACATATAACTCAACTATAATAAAACATCATCGAACCTTAAGTGTGCACACCCTGCGGGTTCGAGAACTATGCAGACATGACCCGAGAGACTCCTCGGTCAATATCCAATAGCGGAACCTGGATGCCCATATTGGATTCTACATATTCTTCGAAGATCTTATCTGTTGAACCAAAGGGTCAAGGATTCATATAATCCCCTATGTCATTCCCTTTGTCCTTCGGTATATTACTTGCCCGAGTTTCAATCGTCGGTATCCGCATACGTATTTCAATCTCGTTACCGGCAAGTCTCTTTACTCGTTCCATAATACAACATCCCGTGACTTACACTTAGTCACATTGCTTGCAAGGCTTGTGTGTGATGTTGTATTACCGAGTGGGCCCCGAGATACCTCTCCGTCACACGGAGTGACAAATCCCAGTCTTGATCCGTACTAACTCAACGGACACCTTCGGAGATACCTATAGAACACCTTTATAGTCACCCAGTTACGTTGCCACGTTTGATGCACACAAGGTATTCCTCCGGTACCAGTGAGTTATATGATCTCATGGTCACAAAGATAAATACGTGACACGCAGAAAACAATAGTAATAAAATGACACGATCAATATGCTACGTTCATAGTTTGGGTCTAGTCCATCACATGATTCTCCTAATGATGTGATCCAGTTATCAAGTAACAACACTTGCACATAATTAGAAAACCTTGACTATCCTTGATCAACTGGATAGCCAACTAGAGGCTTGCTAGGGACATTGTTTTGACTATGTATCCACACATGTATCTATGTTTTCATTCAATACAATTATAGCATGGATAATAAACGATTATCTTGTAATAGGAAATATAATAATAACTATTTATCATTGCCTCTAGGGCATATTTCCAATAGTCTCCCACTTGCACTAGAGTCAATAATCTAGTCTTCACATTGCCATGCGATTTACATTGTAATAAATCTAACACCCATACAGTTCTAGTGTTGTTCATGTTTTGCACGTGGAAGAGGTCTAGTCAGCGGCTCTGCTACATTTAGATCCATGTGCACTTTGCAAATATTCACGTCCTCTCCTTCGACCTGGTCATGGATGAGGTTGAAGCGTCGTTTGATGTGTCTGGTTTTCTTGTGAAACCTTGTTTCCTTTGCTAGAGCAATGGCACCAGTGTTGTCACATAACAAAGTTATTGGATTTAGTGCGCTTGGAACAACTCCAAGATCTGTCATGAACTGCTTCATCCAGACACCCTCCTTTGCTTCCTCCGAGGCAGCCATGTACTCCGCTTCACATGTAGAATCTACTACGACGCTTTTCTTGGAACTGCACCAGCTTACCGCACCCCCATTAAGAATAAATATGTATCCGGTTTGTGACTTAGAGTCATCCGGATCGGTGTCAAAGCTTGCAGCGACGTAACCCTTTACAACGAGCTCTTTGTCACCTCCATAAACGAGAAACATTTCCTTAGTCCTTTTCAGGTACTTCAGAATATTCTTGACCGCCGTCCAGTGATCCACTCCTAGATTACTCTGAAACCTTCCTGCCATACTTATGGCCAAGCTGACGTCTGGTGTAGGGCACAACATTGCATACATGATAGAACCTATGGCTGAAGCATAGGGGACGAAACTCATTTGTTCTCTATCTTCTGCAGTTGCTGGGCACTGAGTCTTACTCAATTTATACCTCGTAACACTGGCAAGAACCCTTTCTTGGACTGTTCCATTTTGAACTTCTTCAAAATTTTATAAAGGTATGTGCTTTGTGAAAGTCCTGTCGGGCTTCTCGATCTATCCTTATAGATCTTAATGCCTAGAATGTAAGCAGCTTCTCCTAGGTCCTTCATAGACAAACTTTTATTCAAGTAATCCTTTACGCTCTCCAAAAACTCCACGTTGTTTCCAATCAGCAATATGCCATCCACATATAATATTAGAAATGCCACAGAGCTCCCACTCACTTTCTTGTAAATACAAGATTCTCCAACCACTTGTATAAACCCAAATGCTTTGATCACCTCATCAAAGCGCTTATTCCAACTCCGAGATGCTTGCACCAGTCCACAAATTGATCGCTGGAGCTTGCACACTTTGTTAGCATTCTTTGGATCGACAAAACCTTCGGGTTGCATCATATACAACTCTTCCTTATGAAACCGTTAAGGAACGCCGTTTTAACATCCATCTGCCAGATTTCATAATCGAAAAATGCAGCTATGGCTAACATGATTCGGACGGACTTAAGCATCGCCACCGGTGAGAACGTCTCACCATAGTCAACTCCTTGAACTTCTTAAGAACCCTTTGCCACAAGTCGAGCTTTATAAACGGTCACATTACCGTCTGCGTCCGTCTTCTTCTTAAAGATCCATTTGTTTTGAATAGCCTTGCGGCCTTTAGGTAGTACGTCCAAAGTCCACACTTTGTTTTCATACATAGATCCTATCTCGGACTTCATGGCCTCCAGCCATTTGTTGGAATCCGGGCCCACCATTGCTTCTTCATAATTCGCAGGTTCATTGTTCTCTAACAACATAATTGATAAGACAGGATTACCATACCACTCAGGAGTAGTACATGATCTTGTCGACCTGAGAGGTCCGATAGAAACTTGATCCGAAGTTTCATGATCATCATCATTGACTTCCTCCTCAATCGGTGTCACAATGACAGGTGTTTCCCCTTGCCCTGCGCCACCATCTAGAGGGGTTAGAGGTTCGACAACCTCATCAAGTTCTATCTTCCTCCCACTCAATTCTTTCGAGAGAAACTCCTTCTCCGGAAAAGCTCCGTTTTTAGCAACAAACACTTTGCCCTCGGATATGAGATAGAAGGTGTACCCAACTGTCTCCTTTGGCTAACCTATGAAGACACACTTTTCTGCTTTGGGTTCCAGCTTTTTAGGCTGAAGCTTTTTGACATAAGCATCACATCCACAAACTTTAAGAAACGACAATTTCGGTCTTTTGCCATACCACAGTTCGTATGGTGTCGTCTCAACGGATTTTGATGGTGCCCAATTTAAAGTGAATGCAGCTGTCTCTAATGCATAACCCCAAAACCATAATGGCAAATAGGTAAGAGACATCATAGATCGCACCATTTCTAACAAAGTATGATTACGACGTTCGGACACACCATTACGCTGTGGTGTTCCAGGCGGTGTTAACTGTGAAACCATTCCACATTGTCTTAGGTGAGCACCAAACTCGAAACTCAGATATTCACCCCCACGATCAGACATAGGAATTTGATGTTCTTGTTACAATGATTTTCAACTTCACTCTGAAATTGCTTGAATTTCTCAAACGTTTCAGACTTGTGCTTCATCAAGTAGATATATCCATACCTACTCAAATCATCAGCGAAGGTGAGAAAATAACGATATCCGCCATGCGCCTCCACACTCATCGGACCGCACACATTGGTATGTATGATTTCCAACAATTCACTTGCACGCTCCATTGTTTCGAAGAACGGAGTCTTAGTCATCTTGCCCATGAGGCATGGTTCACACGTGTCAAGTGATTCAAAGTCAAGTGACTCCAAAAGTCCATCGGAATGGAGTTTCTACATGTGCTTTACACCAATATGACCTAAGCGGCAGTGCCACAGAAATATGGCACTATCATTGTTAACTCTAACTCTTTTGGTCTCAGTGTTATGTATATGTGTATCATCTCTATCAAGATTCAATATGAACAATCCTCTCACATTGGGTGCATGACCATAAAAGACATCACTCATAGAAATAGAACAACCATTATTCTCTGACTTAAATGAGTAACCGTCTCGCAATAAACAAGATCCAGATATAATGTTCATGCTCAATGCAGGCACTAAATAACAATTATTTAAGTTCACAACTAATCCTGATCGTAACTGAAGTGAAACTATGGCGACGCCGATTGCATCAACCTTGGAACCATTTCACACGTGCATCGTCACTTCATCCTTCGCGAGCCTTCGTTTATTCCGTAGTTCCTGTTCCGAGTTGCAAATATGAGCAACAGAACCGGTATAGAATATCCAGGCACTACTACGAGAGTTGGTTAAGTACACATCAATAACATGTATATCAAATATACCTGATTTTTCCTTGGACGCCTTCTTATCAGCCAAATACTTGGGGCAGTTGCGCTTCCAGTGACCCAGTCCCTTGAAATAATAACACTTTGTTTCAGGCTTAGGTCCAGCCTTGGGTTTCTTTTTCAGATTGGCAATAGGTTTGCCTCTCTTCTTGGAGTTACCCTTCTTCCCTTTGCCGTTTCTCTTAAAACTAGTGGTCTTATTGACCATCAACACTTGATGCTCTTTCCGGAGTTCTGAGTCTACGAATTTCAGCATCGCGAATAACTAGCCAGGTGACTTGTTCGTCCCTTGCATGTTATAGTTCAACACAAAGCTCTTGTAGCTTGGTGGCAGTGATTGAAGAATTATGTCAGTGATAGCCTCTTGCAGGAGTTGTATCCCCATCTCAGCTAGACGGTTTGAGTACCCAGACATTTTGAGCACATGTTCACTAACAAATGAATTCTCCTCCATCTTGCAAGCATAGAATTTATCGGAGATCACATAACTCTAGATCCGGGCGTTCTTCTGAAAGTTAAACTTCAACTCCTGGAACATCTCATATGCTCCATGATGCTAAAAGCGACGTTGAATTCCCGACTCTAAGCCATACAAGACTGCACATTGAACTACTGAGTTGTCCTCCTTACGTGTTAACCAGGCGTTCTTAACATCTTGGTCATCCATAGCAGGTAGTTCATCTCCTAGCGCAGCATTAAGGACATAATCCTTCTTCCCAGCTTGCAGGAGCAACTTAAGATTACGACCCCAGTATACAAAGTTGCTTCCATCATCTTTCAACTTAGCTTTCTCTAGGAACGTATTAAAATTCAAGGTGACAATTACGTAAGCCATTGATCTACAACACAAATATTGCAAAGTGGACTTAGACTATGTTTAAGATAATTAGAGTTTAATTAATCAAATTACTAATAAACTCCCACTCAAAAAGTACATCTCTCTAGTCATTTGAGTGGTACATGATCCAAATTCACTAACTCAAGTCCGATCATCACGTGAGTTGAGAATAGTTTCAGTGGTAAGCATCTCTATGCTAATCATATCAACTATACGATTCATGCTCGACCTTTCGGTCACATGTTTTCTGAGGCTATGTCTGCACATGCTAGGCTCGTCAAGTTTAACTCGAGTGTTCCGCGTGTGCAACTGTTTTGCACCCGTTGTATGTGAACGTTGAGTCTATCATACCCGATCATCACGTGGTGTCTCAAAACGACGAATTGTCGCAACAGTGCACAGTCGGGGAGAACACAATTTCTTCTTGAAATTTTAGTGAGAGATCACCTTATAATGCTACCGTCGTTCTAAGCAAAATAAGGTGCATAAAAGGATTAACATCACATGCAATTCATAAGTGACATGATATGGCCATCATCTTGTGCTTCTTGATCTCCATCACCAAAGCACCGACATGATCCTCTTGTCACCGGCGCCACACCATGATCTCCATCAACGTGTCTCCATCGAGTTTCTCATGCTATCTATGCTATTACTACTAAAGCTACGACCTAGCAATATAGTAAACGCATATGCAAACACAAACGTTAGTTTAAAGACAACCCTATGGCTCCTGCCGGTTGCCGTAGTATCGACGTGCAAGTCAATATTAAATATTACAACATGATTATCTCTTACATCCAATCGAATCGCGTCATTGGCCATATCATATCACATGCATACCCAGCAAAAATAAGTTAGACGTCCTCTAATTTGTTGTTTCATGTTTTATGTGGCTGCTATGGGTATCTAGTATGATCGCATCTTACTTACGCAAAAACCACAACGGAGATGTGGAAATTGCTATTTAACCTCTCCAAGGACCGCCTCGGTCAAAACCAGTTCAACTAAAGTTGAAGGAACAGACACCCGCCAGTCATCTTTATGCAACGAGGTCGCATGTTAATCGATGAAACCAGTCTCTCGTATGCGTACGAGTTATGTCGGTCCAGGGCGCTTCAATCCAACAATACCGCTTAATCGAGAAAAGACTAAGGAGGGCAGCAAATCGAACTTCACCTTCCACAAAACATTTTGTGTTCTACTCGTTATACCATCTACGCATGAACCTGGCTCTGATACCACTGTTGGGGAAGGTTGCATGTGAAACAAAAAATTTCCTACGCACACGAAGACCTATCATGGTGATGTCCATCTACGAGTGGAGATTAGATCTACGTACCCTTGTAGATCGTACATCGGGAAGCATTAAGAAATGCGGTTGATGTAGTGGAACGTCTTCACGTCCCTCGAACCGTCCCACGAACCATCGCGCGATCCGTCCCACGATCCGTTCCGATCTAGTGCCGAACGGACAGCACCTCCGCGTTTAGAACACGTACAGCTCGACGATGATATCGGCCTTCTTGATCCAGCAAGCAAGACAGAGAAGTAGATGAGTTCTCCGGCAGAGTGACGGTGCTCTGGTGGTGAGTACGATCTACTCCTGCAGGGCTCCGCCCAAACTCCGCAGAAATCCGATCTAGAGGTAAAACTATGTGGAATAGGCTAGAGTTGCACATGGCAAAGTTGTGTCTCAAAAAGCCCTAAACCACCACTATGTATAGGAGGGAGGGGGAGGGGCTAGCCTTGAGGGACAAGGCCCTCAAGGTGCGCTGGCCGCCAGGAAGAGGAGGACTCCTCCTCCAATTCAGTTTGGGAAGGAGGAGTCCTCCTCTTGCTTCCCACCTCCCTCTTTCCTTTTTCTTTTTCTTTTCTTTTGGTATTTTATTTATGTGGCTCCATAGCCCTCTTGGGATGACTCCACCAGCCCTCTAAGGACTTGTGGCGCCACCCTAGGTCCTTGGGCTCACTCCCGGGTTGGTGGGCCCCTCCCGGTAAACACCCGGAACCCATTCGTCGCTCCCGATACACTTCCGGAATTGCCCGAAACTTTCCGGTAACCACACATATAACTCAACTATACTAAAACATCATCAAACCATAAGTGTGCACACCCTGCGGGTTCGAGAACTATGCAGACATGACCAAAGAGACTCCTCGGTCAATATCCAATAGCAGGACTTGGATGCCCATATTGGATCCTACATTCTCCGAAGATTATATCGGTTGAACCTCATTATCAAGGATTCATATAATCTCGTATGTCATTCCCTTTGTCCTTCGTTATGTTACTTGCCCGAGATTCGATCGTCGGTATCCCCATACCTATTTCAATCTCGTTACCGGCAAGTCTCTTTACTCATTCCGTAATACAAGATCCCATGACTTACACTTAGTCACATTGCTTGCAAGGCTTGTGTGTGATGTTGTATTACCGAGTGGGCACGGAGATACCTCTCCGTCACACGGAGTGACAAATCCCAGTCTTGATCCATACTAACTCAACGGACACCTTCGGAGATACCTGTAGAACACCTTTATAGTCACCCAGTTACGTTGTGACGTTTGATGCACACAAGTTATTCCTCCGGTGTCAGTGAGTTATATGATCTCATGGTCATAGAAATAAATTCTTGACACGTAGAAAACAATTGCAATAAAACAACACGATCAATATGATACGTCCGTAGTTTGGGTCTAGTCCATCACATGATTCTACTAATGATGTGATCCAGTTATCAAGTAACAACACTTGCACATAGTCATAAAACCTAGACTATCCTTGATCAACTGGATAGCCAACTAGAGGCTTGCTAGGGACATTGTTTTGTCTATGTATCCACACATGTATCTATGTTTTCATTCAATACAATTAAAGCATGGATAATAAATGATTATCTTGTAACAGGAAATATAATAATAACTATTTATCATTGCCTCTAGGGCATATTTCCAACAAATCGGCCCTACCAAGTTTTACCCTAGATACAATACAGAGCCAATCCAACCATCTCAATGCCACCAAGTTTCATTTCGGTGCAATCGAAAAATACAGACCAACTCCCTGGTAGCCATTTGCTAAAAATCGTAAATTCTGATTTCTGCAAATCGGTGCCATCGATTTTGGATAACAACCTAGGCTAGCAAAATCATACTCACCGAGATTTATATGTCAGTCTCACCAAAATGCCAAATGTTGCCAAACTTTGCACTAGTCAAGGCAACCAAGTTCTATCTCGGTTTCGACGAGTTGGGAGATAATGTTGTGACGGTTGGATTTTTGGATATGCCCATATATACCCCTCCACCTACCTCTCACTCGCATAGGAAGCACTGAGATTAAGAGGGCACTTGGCCCATCTATTTTCAAAGATAGAACCACCTACTCATGTGTTAAGATCAAGATATTCCACTCCAACCATATGAATCTTGATTTCTAGCCTCTCCAAGTTGCTTTGCACAAAATCAACCTCTTCTACCCTAGGAAATTTTTTGAGAGAGTGTTTGAGTGTTGAGGAGACTATCTTTTAATGCACAAGAGCAAGGATTACCTTTTGGAGAGTGGTGTCTCATAGGTTGGTTAGGTGTTTCTTGGGAGCCTCTGACTTCGTGTGGAGTTGAACCACGAAGTTTTTAAGGGTAGGGAGATCGCTTTCTTCATGAAGATATACCCTGACTGTTTCTATTCCTTCTTGGACATAAGACATGATGGAATAGACAAGGTTTCTTCTCCATGGACCGTTCGTGGGTAGAGCTTGCTACTTCTCGCTGATGCTTTGTTTTCCCTCCAAGCTTAAAGGGTGATGTAGCACAGGGACGGCAACTATTTCTCACAGTTATGAAACCAAGGTATCAATCCAGTAGGAAGATCAACCAAGACTATTTAAGCAGCACCTCCACACAAATAGGAAATCCTCGCAACCCAACGCGTGGAGGGGTTGTCAAACCCTTGTGGATAAAATAAGGATAGATTGATAGATGAAAATAAGAGTTATAGCAAATAGAACGCATCAAGGTATTTTAGGTTTTTGGATAATATAAATCTAAAGATAAAAGAGCAAATAAAATAGAAACACAAATAGCAAAGTAGAGATTGTAAATAGATGATGTGAAGTAGACTCAGGGGGCATAGGTTTCACTAGTGGCTTCTCTCGAGAAATAGCAAATGGTGGGTAGACAAATTACTATTGGGCAATTGATAGAAAAGCAAATAATTATAAGGATATTCAAGACAATGATCATGTATATAGGCATCACGTCCAAGACAAGTAGACCGACTTTTGCCTGCATCTACTTCTATTACTCCACACATCAACCGCTATCGAGCATGCATCTAATGTATTGAGTTCATGGAGAAACGGAGTAATGTAGGAATAGACCCGATCATTTTATCCTTGATAGTAACGATACATGCGTGTCATGTCTCTTTCTGTAACTGAGATTGAACACCGCAAGATCGATACCATCACAAAGCACCTCTTCCCAATGCAAGATAAAAGAACAAGTTGGCTAGAAAAACCAAATATCAGAGGAGAAATATGAGGCTATAATAATAAACATGAATATGATTTCATAGATCTGATCATAAACTCACAATTCATCGGATCCCAACAAACACACCGCAAAAGAAAGAGTTACATTATATGGATCTCCAAGAGACCATTGTATCGAGAAACAAAATGGGAGAGAAAGCCATCTAGCTACTGCCTACAGACCCGTAGGTTTGATCTGAACTACTAATGCATCATCAGAGGAGCACCAATGAGGATGGTGAACCCCTCCATGATCGTGTTCCTCTCCAGAACGGGCTCTAGATTGGATTTTATGGCTCTGGAACTTGCAGTGGCTGAAACTATTTTTCGTCGAGTCCTCTTGGGTTTTCTGAATATTGGGGTTTTATAGAGCTGACAGGCAGTGGAGGAGGCGCCCGAGGGCCCCACTAGACACCTTGTCGCGCTAGAGGCCTCTCGCGCTCCTTGATGTCTAGTGGCCCCCCTAGGCCTTATCTACTGCTCATTCTTGGCTCCCAAGTTTCCTTCTAGTCCAAAAAATATCCGTAAATGTACATGGCGTTTGGACCTCATCTGATATGTCAATAGGTTAGTAGGAACTCGCACTAGGCACTATGTCAATAGGTTAGTCCCAATAAATGATATAAAGTTGGTCTACAATGGTCATAAACCATCCAAGAATTATAATATAACAACATGGAACAATCAAAAATTATAGATACATTGGATACGTATCACCATGCCCAAACTTAGTTCCTGCTCGTCCTCGAGTAGGTAAATGATAAAAACAGAATTTTTGACATGTTCATCATATTCTTTTCTTTCAGCATGTACATAAGGACTTATAGATGATGCAAATGAATAGTCTATAGTTTTACATGAAAATTTCAATACTCAAGCATATCAACAAGCAGCCAAGTCTTTCAAAATATCATTGCTAAAGAACGTTATCACTAGCCCATCGTGCTCTATCATTGATCCATTCATGCAACACACTAAAATATTAACTACATCCAATGATCAAGTATGATAATGGTGTTCCTTAGTTGGTGCTTTATAAAAGAAGATGGAGACTAAAATTCAAAAATAAAAATTGCATGAAGTAAATAGATAGGCCCTTCATGGAGGGAAGCAGGGATTTGTAGAGGTGCCAGAGCTCAAAGTGAAAAACTTAGAGATAATGTTTTTTAAGTGTGGCATGCTTTTCCTGTCAATGAGAATGACTAAGAGTTTCCAATATCCTCCATACTAAACAAAATATGACTCTATATGAATGCCCCGGTGGTGTGCTGAGATGTACAATGATCAGAATAGCAATGACATAAAAAACGAACAAGCCATGCAAAGATCATGATAGCTATCTTACGATCATGCAAAGCAATATGAAAATAATGGTTTCGTGTCATAAAAAACAGAAGATGGTGTTGCATGGCAATATATCTCAGAATGGCTATGAAAATGACATAATAGGTAGGTATGGTGTCTGTTTTGAGGAAAATATATGGTGGCTGTTTTAAGGAAGGTGGGTTTAATGTACCGGCGAAAGTTTGTATAATCCGTGGACTCAACATTAGTCATAAAGAACTCACATACTTATTGCAAAAGACTAGTAGTTATCGAAGCAAAGTATTAGACGCATGCTCCTAGGAGAAGGTTTGGTAGGAGTTAACCATCGTGCGATCCCGACTTCCACACAAAGGTTGACAATAATTAAACAAATCATGCCCCGACTTCATCACATAACGGTTCACCATACGTGCATGCTACGGGAATCACAAACTTTAACACAAGTATTTCTTCCAATTCACAATTACTTACTAGCATGACTCTCATATTACCATCTTCATATCTCAAAACAATATGCAAGGAATCAAACTTCTCATCATATTCAATGCACTTAATATGAAAGTTTTTATTACATCCCTCTTGGATGCCATTATATTAGGACTAAACCTAAACCAATTACCATGATGTTTACAGACTCTCCAAGCAAAACACATATAATGCTCTAAAATATATAAAAGATATAAGATATAAGTGAAACACCGCCGTGCTCTAAAATATACGAGTGAAGCACTAGAGCAACATTGCCTAGCTCAAATGATATAAGTGAAGCACATAGAGTATACTAATAAATTCACGATTCAGTGTCTCTCTCTCAAAAGATGTGTGCATCAAGGATGATTGTGGCAAACTAAAAAGTAAAGACGCATATCATACAAGACGCTCCAAGAAAAACACATATGATGTGGTGAATAAAAATATAACCTGAAGTAAATTTACCGATGGATTAAAGACGAAAGAGGGGATGCCTTCTATGGCATACAGAAGCTTAGAATTTTTGGTACCCTTGAATATGGCGTGGGGTGCCTTGGGCATCCCCAATCTTAGGCTCTTGCCACTTCTTATTCCATAGTCCATCAAATCTTTAACCAAAACTTGAAAACTTCACAGCACAAAACTTAACAGAAAACTCATGAGATCCGTTAGTATAAGAAAAATAAACCACCACTTTAGGTAATGTTGTTAACTCATTATTTATTTATATTGATGTAATATTTACTGTATTCTAACTTCTCCATGGTTCATACCCCCAGTACAACCCATAGAGTCATCAAAATAAGCAAACAACACAAAGAAAACTGAATGTGTCAAAAACAGAACAGTCTGTAGCAATCTATAAACTTCGAATAATTCAGTAACTCCCAAAATTCTGATCAATTAGGACCATCTGGGTCAACCTTGTGTACAACATTCAGATCAAAATCATGTTCCAATGAATTTACAAAATTCCTGGACTGAGAGGGAAAGTCTCTGTTTTTCAGCAAAACCAACTTGCAAACACCATAGACCATCCCAAAGGTCTTACTTTGCTCAAACACTAATTTAAACAAGAAACACAATTATTACAGAGGTAATAATGTGTGCAGCACTCAAAAATAGAAGCAAAAAACAAAAACAAAAACAAAAAATAAAATTGGGTTGCCTCCCAACAAGCGCTATTGTTTAACGCCCCTAGCTAGGCATAATACAATAGATCTAGGTACTGTCAACTTTGGTATTGATGGTTTTTGTGAGGGCCTTCTCAAATCCAGGGGGCTCATTCCTCTTCCCTGGATTTGTATGGGAAGAAGCCGTCTTAATGTCCAAAATATCCAAACACTTATTGCAAAGGGTAATCAACGTATTCAAACTGTTGAGGTTTCCACTAATATGTTTAAGGGGTTCGTGATATTGTTGTAACTCGACTAAGTGCTTATGTAGGTCACTCAATTTTTCGAGAATTCGAACTCCCTCTTCTGAGAAATTAAACCCCCTTTTAGTGGAGGAACCCCCAAAATCGGCAAAACTTCATAAGCAGCATTAGTGTCCAAATCAATAAAATTCCCTTTTGATGCAAAATCTAAGAGTTCTCTATGATGTAAAGCCAATCCAATGTAAAAAAAATTGAGCAAAACCTTTGCATCTTCTTTTAGGTTGGAGATACCATAAGAACTGTTTTTTGTTTTAAGTATAAAACTTCAAAATCTGGTGACAAGGGGAAGTGGTAAAGCTACTCATAGAAACAAGTAAGAGATCCGAAAGGAAAGAGGCAAACGAAACAAGGGTGAAAAAGGAAAATCTTTTTGGTATTTTCTGAAAATCGGTTTAGAAGCGGGGGAGAGGAAAACGAGAGGAAAATGGAAAATAAATTAAATGCAAGAGATGAGTTTTTGATCGGTCCTTGGTAAGCTCGATCTTGCTATGTATCCTCCCCGGCAACGGCGCCAAAAATCCTTCTTGCTACTTCTTGAGCTTGTGTTGGTTTTCCCTTGAAGAGGAAATGGTGATGCAGCAAAGTAGATAAGTATATCCCTCACTTTGTTGAGAACCAGGGTATCAATCCAGTAGGAGGAACAAGCAAGGACCCAATATTAGCACCTACACAAACAATCAAACACTTGCACACAACGCAACAAAGGGGTTGTCAATCCCTTCACGGTTATTTGCAAGGATGAGATTTGATAGAGATAGGTATAAAAAATTGTGGAAACGAAAAGTGGAACAAAAGAAAATAAATGACAACAATATATTTTTGATATTTTTGGTTTATAGATCTGAAAATATAATATGGAAAATAGACTCGGGAGCCATAGGTTTCACTAGAGGCTTCTCTCATGATGGAAAATAATATGGTAGGTGAACAAGTTACTCTCGAGCAATTGATAGAAAAGCGAATAGTTATGAAGATATCTCAGGCAGTGATTATGCATATAGGCATCACGTCCGTGTCATGTAGACCAAAATGATTCTGCATCTACTATTATTACTGCACACATCGACCAACTCCTGCCTGCATCTAGAGTATTAAGTTCATGAAGAACAGAGTAAGGCATTAGGTAAGCTGACATGATGTAGAGGGATAAACTCAAGCAATATGATGAAAACCCCATCTTTTTATCCTTGATGGCAAGAATGCAATACGTGCCTCAATACCCATACTTTGTCACTGGGTGAGGACAACACGAGATTGAACCCAAAACTAAGCACTTCTCCCATTGCAAGAATAACCGATCTAGTTGGCCAAACCAAACCAATAACTTGAAGAGACTTGCAAAGATATGAAATGATGCATATAAGAATTAAGAGAAGATTTTAATATTCATAGATAATCTGAACATAAACCCACAATTCATCGGATCTCGACAAACACACCGCAAAAGAGTATTTCATTGGATAGATCTCCATGAAGATCATGAAGAACATGGTATTGAAGAACAAAGAGAGAGAGAGAGAGAAGAAGCCATCTAGCTACTAGCTATGGACCCATAGGTATGTGGAGAACTACTCTCAGATCATCGAAGGGGTAATGGGGTTGATATAGATGCCCTCCGTGATCAATTCCCTCTCCGGCAGATTACCGGAAAAGGCTCAAAGATTGGATCTCACGGGAACAAAGGCTCCCGACGGTGGAAAAGTATATTCGTGGCTCTTTTTGGTATTGGAGGAATATTTGGGAATTTATAGGCCAAGGATTAGTGTTAGGACGCCAGCAGGGTACCCACAAGACAGCGGGCCCCCCCCTAGGGTGCGCCCTGTAGGCTTGTCGCCTCCCGACAGGACTCCTGCCCCCTTCTCCAAGTCTAGCAGGTGTCTTCTGGTCCAAGAAAAATCATTCCGGAGATTTTATTCCGTTCAGACTTGGTTTGATATTCCTTATCTACAATACTCAAAAACATGGAAAAACAGAAACTGGCACTAGGATCTAGATTAATAGGTTAATCCCAAAAATAAAATAAAATAGCATATTAATGCAAATAAAAGATCCAAAACAGAAAATATAATAGCATGGAACAATCCAAAATTATAGATACATTGGAGATGTATCACATCCCCAAACTTAGGCTTTTATCACTCCTTATTCCTTCATATATCGTGATCTCAATCAAAAGTTGAAAACTTCAATCACACAAAACTCAACAAACTTTCCGTGAGTTCAAGTTAGTATAACAAAACCAAACTTTACTATAAATACTGTTGAAACCCTATTCAATTTTGTTTTTGCATTATAACTACTGTATTCTAAATTTGCCATGGCTTATACCCCCCGATAGAAACCATAGAATCATTAAAACAAGCACATAACACAAAGAAAACAGAATCTGTTAAAAACATAATAGTCTGTAAAGGATTGAATTTTACTTATACTTAAGTAACTCCAAAACTTGTGAAAAATAAGGAACACGCAGGGAATTTCTATATAAATCTTGTGTAAAAATTCAGACGCGTTTGAATTTTCTGGTATTTTGAGGATTATTTCTACAAGACGCAAAATATTCTATTTTACAAGAGGATTAAAGAAACTAACACCACACATGATCCCAAAGGCTTTACTTGGTACAAACACTAGATATAACACAAAACACAATTATAACAGTAGCATAATTGTGCAAACACACAAGAATAGAAAGCAAAAGTTAAAATTAATTTTATTGATTGGGTTGCCTCCCAACAAGCGGTATCATTTTACGCCCCTAGGTAGGCATACAACATTGATATAGGTATTGTTATCCTTATTGATTCATCCATAGGTTTCCCTCATGATTGATTCATATGGTAATTTAATCATAGTTCTAAGGAAGTGTTCCATGCCTTTTTTAGTGGAAACTGAAATTTAATTGTCACGTCCCTGGATCAACAACTAGGGTTTAGTATTTGTGCTCATGTTTTCTTCTATTGCATTCAAGAAATTGAAACAAACTCCAAAGAAGTGGTGAAACTCAACCAAAAATCCTAGCCACTTCTTATTCAAAGGAAATTCAAATCTTGTCAAAATCAATGAACCCAAAATGGCCTTCTTAAAAGTTCAAAATTTCTGATAAATATTGAAAACAAATTATCACGGGAGAAAACTATTTTCAAATCACTTTTGGCATTTTATTTTAAACTAGCAAGTCTCTGAATTCATACTTATATTTGAATTCAAAAATATGTAGTTTTCAAAAATGCTAAAAACTTTATGGGTGATTGGAAATATTCCAACTAACACCCCAGCATTTTTCAAACTATTTTTAGTTTGCTTTTTGAAGCCAAAATAAATAGAAATCAATGTCAGCAAATAAAACAGAAACAGAAAATTGGAAAAATACTATCCTACGCTTACCTGAAGCCCAGCCCACCTTACATGTCGTCTTCCTCCCTGCCAGTCGGAGCAGGAGGTGGCCGCCGCTCGATCCGGCGCGCCCACGCAGCTGCATGCCTGCCTGGACACCGCGTCGCGCTGGCGAGGTCGGGGATAAGCTCCCCGAGGCGTGCTCGAGCTCATCCCCTCCCCATTCTCCACCCTGCTACCTCTCCTCTCGGTCGCCATTGGAGCCCAAGCAGAGCTCGGGCTCGCCGTCTCTCTGACCTGCCTCCTTCCCTCCTGAGCCGCGCAGAAGAACCGCCTGGGTCCCCTGAAGCTTCCAAGCCACGAGCTCGACGCCGAAACGCAGTGAATCACCGAGAAGCCGCCTTCTAACTCCTCGGATCGCCGACGTTCATCGCCGCCGTTCTTCCTCCTCGGGCCTCCCCCGAGCCTGCTTTCAATGCCTCTGCACTCCTCGTGAGGTCAGGATCCTTTCGCCCCTATTTCCCCTCTTGATGTCGAGCCCTAGCACCTGATTCCACCGGAGCCCGACGATGACCGTCGCGGTAGCTTGTCGCCGGTGGCTCTCCCGTGATCAGCTCGTTGATCTGAGGCTTGCACACACTTCAGCACGTCATGTAGATGTCGTAGGAGCCTAGCCCCGCGCGTGAAGCCCCCTGTTTCGATGACCCCGATGACGCCCGAGCTTCGGCCGCCGCCAAGCTCGTCGCCGGCGTCAATTCCAGCCAGATCAGCCCCGGTTCTGTGCAGAAATGGAACGGCGGGTGAACGCTGGTCATCTGGTGCCCTCTGCCGTGGAAATGGTTGTCGGAATGAGATTTCCGAGCCCCTCCGCCCTTTTGGTGGTCGCCGGAGGCTCACCGCCGGCGAGGACGACCTCGCCGCCGGTGGATCTGACCCCCTGAGTCTATGACAGGTGGGGCCAGCCTCTGGTTAATTAAGATTAAGATTAGTAAAAATAATTACTTAAATAAAAACATAAACATTCACTAACATGTGGGTCCAGTCCTGATAATTAATCTATTAAGAGAAATTAAAACTAAAAACTGGCCAGAGTCACTGAATAGTGGGTCCCACTGGTCAGGTTTGACTTTCAACGGCCAGTTGGACCTGCTGATGTCATGCTGATGCAATAAGCTTTTTCTGATTTAAAAGAATTCCAGAAAATGCCCAAAACTTCTAAAAATCATAGAAAATAATATGTAACTCCAATGAAAATAATTTATATATGAAAAAGTATCAGAAAAATCCAAGGAGTGCGATTTTGATATTTTCAAACAGGTTTGAAAATATTAACTTCACCAAACAGATTAAATGATGATTAGGATAACCTCATTAAATAATTTGGAGTTGGAATTTGAAGTCCATTTGAATCCCACTTCAAATATTATGACCAAACCATGATCAAGCACAACCAGCAACCCAACATACCATCATCATGCATGCTAAAACAAGATTACCTGAGCATCAGGTCGAATCAATTAAAAGGGTATTTGAAAATACCTTGTTTGAAGTGATATATTTGAATCTTGATTCAAATCAACTTCAACTTAAGAAATGGTAGTCACATTAGCCTACCACCTTTCATTTTCGTGCCATGCTCATGCATCATCTTGTTGCATATGATTGTTATTGATTGATATTGTTCTTACCGGTAGGCCCCGCTCCTCCGGATTCCACCGATTATCCGACTGACGGATATTGTCCCTCTGCTGAGCAACAAGGCAAGCAACCATTTTGATCATCCCAATAAATCCCATGTTCTCGCTTCTCCCTTACTTATTGCATTACGATCAAATGCTTCAAAAGCTTTTGCCACGTTAGTTGAACCCACTTCCTTTGCACGACCTGTCTTTGTCACAGTACATAGCTGAACCTTGCAACCTAGCATACCTGGTAGATGCTTGAGCCATGATGTGCCTTATCCTGCTATGCATGCTATGCTTAGAGTTGTGTATGGTCTGTCATCTGGGTGATGAACAAAATTGTGAGAATGTGTTCAGTAAGTAAGGTTGTGTGTTGAACCTGATTTGGTAAAGGTACCGGTGAAAGGCTATGTAGGAGTACATGGCGGGTTGTTTCATTGGAACCGTCCTTCGGAACTTAGTTCCGTGTATGTAATCCAAGACGAGATACTACCACATGCTGGGCCCTGAAATATGACCCCGATCGACTTATTAATCGCTAAGTACTTGGTCCAGGAGTTGCAAGTAGTTTCTGGTGTTTATAGTCATGCTGGAGGCCATGCGTAGCGCCGACCTTAGAGGTGGGTTATGATGCGGTAGGCAGTGGCATTGTGTACCAAGTGGCACCCGGATGGTGGGCTTGGGAACCCTGCGCACATCGTTTGGGGCCGTGGCGGAAACCTCGGCCGGACTTCCGTGCGTGTTACCCTCAGATAGGCGATAGACCTGGACTAAGTATTAGCGTGGTTAACGGTCGTGGCCGACTCCCTCGCTGGGCTTCCGCTTGAAGATTGCAGAGGTGCATGACATGCACATGGCGATAAGTGGCGAGAGCGTGTGTGAAGAAGTACACCCCTGCAGGGTTATGATCTATTCGAATAGTCGCGTCCGCAGATATGGACTACTTGGAGACATATCTTTTTCATAGATAACTTTAATGGCTACTCATAAAATTGTCAACATAAGCGTGAGTGTCGTGGACGACATTTCCGTATGGAGACAAATTGATTCCACGATGGAGTATTGTTGTGGTGTTAGTGGACTCGTGTGCGAGAAATCAAAGTTGTCAAAACTATATAAGAATGCAAGTTGTCTAGCGACGAGTCAAATGCTGGCTTTCCGCATGAAACCCCACAACTCCATATTGATACATTGCATGAGTAGATAGCTTATCCTAAAGTCTTGCTGAGTACTTTTGTACTCACGTTTGCTTAATAAATTGTTGCAGAGGTTGTTAATGACCCTAATGGAGGGTTCTTCCTAGACATCGACGTCGATGAGTAGCTGGTATCCCAGCGACGATCTGGCCCTAGGATGGGTCTGTAGATCGTCAGGCCATGTGCCTTTGTCTTTCTCTCTGTCTGTACTCAAACAGTTTTACTCTTCCGCTGGCTTGTAAGAATTGTGTGTATGACTTCTAATGATGGGCCGTGAGACCCCTACCTTGTAATATTATGTGTGTGGCTCTTCCGAGCCTTCTAAATAAAGTTTGTATGTTTATGGTTATGTTGTGATGCCATCGATGTATCTATACATATCGGTATGCCATGCGTACGTGTGTTGTACTCGATATGTATGGGGTTCGATTACCTAGCCATAGGCTTTAGTAGCACTCCTTACAGGGAAATGCCCCTCTGTGATCCTACGAGCCATGGTAGTTTGCTACTGCTCCAAACACATTGGTTGACCGGCATGTGTCCTTCTTAGATGATGTGTCTGTCCCCTTCAGGGAAATGTCACGCGATGTAATGGAGTCCTTGTAGCTTGCTACGACTCGTCTACATTCGCTGGTGACGGACACCTGCTTTACTGGGCCATGTATGCATGTCCCTGTGCGGAACTGCCGCTTTGGTTTATGACTAGACATGTCGATCCGGGTTCTTTGTCATTGGATTGCTAGCGACACAATTGCATTCGCAAGTCAAAAGGTGCAAACGGTCCTGACGAAGGTAAGGCTGCAGCCGTGGGGATAACCGTGCGTGAGACCGCAAAGAGATGCGATGTGTTACAAACTGGATTCCTATGGCTTAGGATCGGGGTCCCGACAGCGTTGGTATCAGAGCCTGGCTGACTATAGGATTACTAAGCCAAACTGGTCGAAGTTGAGTCTAGAATTGCTTTAGTTATATATAAGGGAATTGTTTGTGGAAGGGAACGTAAGACTCTTGTTCTCTTCTCAAGTTATTCTATTATGGTCATCCTCGTCTTTTCTGTGGGGATTAAGGACTAGGTTACTTACCTTCTCTTAGGCTCGTGTTTCTGATCGGTAGACTATAGGACAACGGGTCGAGAGTTATTTCGGGTTTCTTTTATCACTAGGGAAAGGAAGTAAGTCTTGATGATTAGAGAATTGAACTTGATAGTTGAGTGGTTACGTTATCCTATTTTTATGGGTTGTCGAATAATTGTTTTTGAGCATTTACAACCATTATGATGCCCAATTTTGACTTCAGAGCTCTAATGCTTTGCATTACTCTCTATTTTCAGATGTCTGGCCGTCCTTCTCGTCATGTGGTTCGTCTGACGAGGTGCATTGATGTGCCGGGTCATACGACCATGCTAGTCAGGATGATGTCATTGTCCGGTTACCACTGGTACGCAGAGTACACAGTGGAGGAGCAGTACCGGGATTTTAATCAGAGCCGGTACCTCTGCACTGTTAGGGTATTCCCAGATGACCCTTGAGCTGAGGTCTTATGGATTGGGAGTCACTGTTGACATGGCAGTACAAGATGCTGCCTATTCAATGTTGACCATCATGAGGGCTAGACATGCACTGCTGCAGAATTCAGAGTTCTGCCATGTTCCTGTCTCTCAGCCAGGTGAAGAAGGATACCTCAGTGGGGTCTACTTTGATTCCGCTATGGAGGATCCGCTGCTGCAGTCCACTGCTGAGATGCTAGAGAATAGAGACAGGGATGTTTGTGCCCTTCGGATGGAGCTCTATGCTACACGTGCTCGTCTGTGGACGTCTTTGACGCAGCTGGCACCTATAGTCCAGACAGGGTATGGAGTTATGGAGATGCTGAACCTTGTTAGAAACCATCTTCCGGCTCATGTTGACTAGCCTGCTATAGGAGGAGTCACCCCTCTTCGGGGACCTCTACTACCACCAGTCAGGAAACCAAGGCCACACCCGTGTCCTTATGGATCCCAGGGGTCTCAGGCTGGAGTATTTCCTGATCCGCAGGTTGAGCTTCCAGGCCATGGAGGCAATCTTTATGAGATGTTCTACGTGGATGCCTGAATCGTGAGTGGAAGGTTCGTATGGTAGTAGCTGTACTTTCACAGTCCTGTATGACTTGTGAAGTATGCTTGTGTCGTGAAATGAATTCCGGAGGCATAGATAAATAATGTATAGGAAGCTTGTAAGCCTATGATGAGTCATTTCATATGTTCCGTAGTTTGCCCTTCGGTTAAGGTTGTACTGAACTATGTAATGGTGTGTCTGAACCATGGTGTATATATAGCAGTTGCATGTTACCATGTTGTTCGGATATTCATTTCCGCATTCCATGTGTTCAGTGCATTCTTAATCCATAGCTAGTATTGATGATGATATTGGTCTAAGCTGTGAGTTTGTTTGTCAGGATGGTGTTCACCAGGTTGAACCGTGCCCCTGCTCATGAGCAAGGCGAGGGTAGTCAAGCGTCGCAGGAAGAACTGCCTCACCCGCCCTCTCTGGCGGAAGTTATGCTTGAGGCAGAGAGAAACAAAAGGGAGACCAATCGACAGTTAGAGTGTATTGAGCAAAATACGGCTCGTCATCCTAGGAATGCTGCAGTGTCCCTCAATGACTTTGTGAAGCTGAATCCTCCAAAGTTCCATCACTTCGTCGATCCCCTCGACGCTGATGATTGGCTGTGCAGTATATCATGCAAGATTCGCTCTGCGAATGTTTCTGAGGCCGACAAGGTGACCTTTGTGGAGTACTTTCTGGAAGGACCCGCCAATCTGTGGTGGGAGAACTTTGAAGCTATGCGTCCTGCTGAACCAGCAGCCACATGGACAGACTTTAGTGCAGCCTTTCATCCGCACCATATTCCAGAGGGCTTGATGGACAAAAAGAGAGAGGAGTTCTGTGCATTCACCCGGGGAAAGTTGACCATGGATGCCTATAGCCGCGAGTTCGATAACCACGCCCGCTATGCAACAAAGGAGGTGTCTACTGATGCCAAGAAGCAAGCAAGATTCCGTAAGGGTCTGAGCCCTGATCTTCGTCGTGATTTGCGCCTCCACGAATGTACAAGCTTCCAAGCCCTGGTCAACAAGGCGATCAGTGCCGAGACTGGTCATACCGACTATGAAGCCACAAAGAAGCACTCCCGTGACTCTGGCTCATCATCTGGTTCCGCATTTCTAAAATGCAGGCTGTGGGTTCCAAATAGTTCTCTGCCGCCAAGATACACTCCGAGGCCATCCTATGTAGCGCCTAAGACGAATCAGACAAACCCTCCAGCAAAAACCTATGTTGGTCCAGCTAGCAATGCAGCACCACGTGCCAATCAGGTGATCTGTTACAAGTGTGGAGAACCAGAGCACTATTCCCGTGAGTGTCCTCAGAATGTGGGTGCCAAGCAATCCGGAAAGTCCGTTGGGCAAGGCAAGTCGGGCAAAGCTTACTATGTGAAGCCAACTCCTGCACGTGGCCGTGTGAACTATGTTTCAATAGAAGAAGCTGCAGAGGATCCCGACGTCATACTAGGTATGCTCCTTGTTAATCATCACCCAGCGTCTGTTCTTTTTGACACTGGGTCTTCTCATTCCTTCATTTCAGAAAGTTATGCATAGTTGCATAACATGTCTTTCTGTGATATGCCAATCCCATTGGTTGTCCAAACCCCTGGTAGCAAGTGGCAAACCTCCAGGATAACCTATGACAATGAAATTCTAGTAGATAGGCTAGTTTTTCTAGCATCCTTGATAGCCCTGATCAATATCATCTTGGGTATGGACTGGATGTCAACTCACTATGCCAAGATTGATACTCATTCCAGAAATGTTCCGCTTACCCATCCCTCGAGTGAGATAGTCAATGTCTCTACTCGAGTTGCTAAATGCCAACTCTATTCCCTTAATGCCAACCCTCTTCCGGAACTTGAAGACATTCCGGTAGTCCGTGACTTCCCGGATGTTTTTCCAGAGGACCTGCCAGGAATTCCACCTGACAGAGATGTAGAGTTTGTGATAGATCTTTTTCCGGGAACCGTTCTAATAGCCAGAAGACCATATAAGATGGCACCCTTGGAGCCAGCCGAACTTAAGAAGCAACTAGATGAGGCCTTGAATAAAGGTTTTATTCGTCCTAGCTCTTCTCCTTGGGCTTGTCCCGTCCTCTTCGTCAAGAAGAAAGACGGAACATATCGGATGGTTGTAGATTACCGACCAGTTAATCTGGTCACCATAAAGAACAAGTATCTGCTCCGCAGGATGAACGACCTGTATGATCAGCTCGCTGGATCCTCAGTATTCTCAAAAATGGATTTGACGTTGGTATACCATCAAATCAAGATCAAGAACGGGGACATTCCAAAAACGGCTTTTGTCACTCGTTATGGCCAATACGAGTACACCGTCATGTCCTTCGGTTTAACCAATGCCCCGGCCACTTTCTCTCGCTTGATGAATTCAATCTTCATGGAGTATTTGGATAAATTCATCGTAGTATACCTCGATGATATTATCATCTACTCGAAGAACAAGCAAGAACATGCCGAGCATCTAGGGCTGGGATTGATGAAACTTTGAAAGCACCGCGTCTATGCCAAGTTTTCAAAATGTGAGTTTTGGTTACCAGAAGTGACCTATCTAGGTCACGTAATCTCTGGTAAGGGTATTGCTGTCAATCCCGATAGAGTTCAAGTTGTCCTTGATTGGACTCAACCTGAATCGGTTAAGCAAGTTAGGAGTTTTCTTGGTCTAGCGAGCTATTGTCGCTGCTTTGTCGAGAATTTCTCCAAGGTTGCAAAGCCTCTAACTGAACTCCTCAAGAAAGATAAAAAGTTCGAGTGGACACCACAGTGTGAGCATAGTTTTCAGGAACTGAAAAGATGCGTGATTTCCGCACCTGTGTTGCTACCACCAAATTTTTCTAAGGACTTTGTTATCTACTGCGATGCCTCGCGACACGGATTAGGTTGCATTCTCATACAAGATCGTCATGTGATTGCATACGCATCTCGACAGTTGCGTCCACAAGAGGATAATTATCCAACACATGATCTTGAGCTTGCAGCTGTAGTCCATGCACTTAAAACCCGGCGACATTACCTTCTTGGTAATCGTTGTGAAATATTCACTGATCACCAAAGTCTGAAATATATCTTCACCCAGCCGGATTTGAACCTCAGGCAAAGACGGTGGGTTGAGTTGATCACGGATTACGACTTAGGGATAACTTACACCACGGGGAAGGCCAATGTTATGGCTGATGCACTAAGTCATAAGTCTTATTGTAACAATCTTATGCTACAACGAGGTCAACCACATCTCTATGAAGAATTTCGGAAGTTAAATCTTCATATTGTTCCTCAAGTATTTCTTTCTACCCTGGTGGTGAAGCCTACTCTTAAGGATCAAATCATAGCTGGTTAGAAGCGTGATAAGGGTATATCACGGATCAAGGAGAATATTATTAACGGAAACGCTAATGAATTCTCTATGAATGATCAAGGTGTTGTGTTCTTTCAGAATCGTCTAGTGGTTCCTAAGAATCCACATCTAAGGCACTTAATCCTTAGGGAAGCTCATGATTCTCCTCTCACCATTCATCCTGGTAGTACTAAGATGTATTAGGACCTACGCCAGAGGATTTGGTGGACTAGGATGAAGAGAGAAATTGTTGAGTTCGTTGCTAACTGTGACGTTTGTCGTCGAGTTAAGGCAGAACATCAAAGGCCTGCTGGCACCCTTCAACCTTTAGCTATTCCTGAAGGGAAATGGAATAAAGTCAGTATGGATTTCATTACCGGATTTCCCAAGACCAAGGAAGGAAATAATGCTATCTTTGTGGTCATTGACCGTCTCTCCAAACTAGCTCATTTTCTTCCAGTCCGTGAGAGTATAACAACTAGCCGGCTAGCAGAGTTATATATCTCTCGAATAGTGTCTCTTCATGGTGTTCCCCTAGCGATTAACTCAAACCGTGGAAGTATCTTTACTTCTCGCTTCTGGGAAAGTATTCAAAATGCTATGGGGACGCACTTATCTTTTAGCACTGCTTTCCATCCTCAATCAAGTGGTCAAGTAGAAAGAGTGAATCAAGTCCTAGAAGATATGCTCCGAGCTTGTGTTATATCGTTCGGTATGAATTGGGAGAAGTGCCTTCCATTCGCTGAATTTGCTTATAACAATAGTTATCAATCAAGTCTGGGCAAAGCCCCTTTTGAAGTTCTCTATGGACGAAGATGTCGAACACCTCTTAATTGGTCAGAAACCGGAGACAGGCAACTCTTTGCCCCGGATATGATCCAGGATGCAGAAGAGCAGGTTCGCATTATTCATGAAAAGTTGAAAACAGCCCAGTCTCGTCAAAAGAGCCAATATGATCGTCATCATAAGGCCGTGACCTTTGAAGTTGACGAGAAGGCTTACCTTCGGGTTACACCTTTGAAGGGTACCCATCGATTCGGTATCAAGGGCAAGTTGGCTCCTCATTACATTGGTCCTTTTCGCATTCTTGCCAAACAAGGAGAAGTTGCCTACCAATTGGAACTTCCTGCGCATCTTTCCAAGGTTCATGATGTCTTACACGTCTCACAACTCAGGCATTGCTTTTCGGATCCTATCTGCGAAGTGGACCACGAAACGCTTGATCTCCAAGATAACCTTTCATACCGAGAATACCCTGTGCATACTCTTGATCAAGCTGAGCGTACCACTTGACATAAAAACCTCAAGTTTCTTAAAGTTCAATGGTCAAATCATTCTGAAAAGGAGGCAACATGGGAAAGACAGGATCGTCTCCGACTTGAGTATCCCGCGCTATTCCCGACGATTTCCAAATCTCGGGACGAGATTCTTTTGAGTGGGGGTGAGTTGTCACATCCCTGGATCCCTAACTAGGTTTTAGTATTTGTGCTCATGTTTTCTTCTATTGCATTCAAGAAATTGAAACAAACTCCAAAGAAGTGGTGAAACTCAACCAAAAACCCTAGCCACTTCTTATTCAAAGAAATTCAAATCTTGTCAAAATCAATGAACCCAAAATGGCCTTCTTACAAGTTCAATATTTCTGATAAATATTGAAAACAAATTATCAGGGGAGAAAACTATTTTGAAATCACTTTTGGCATTTTATTTTAAACTAGCAAGTCTCTGAATTCAAACTTATATTTGAATTCAAAAATATGTAGTTTTCAAAAATGCTGAAAACTTTATGGGTGATTGGAAATATTCAAACTAACACCCCAACATTTTTCAAACTATTTTTAGTTTGCTTTTTGAAGCCAAAATAAATAGAAATCAATGTCAGAAAATAAAACAGAAACAGAGAAATGGAAAAATGCTATCCTACGCTTACCTCAAGCCCAGCCCACCTTACCTGTCGTCTTCGTCCCTGCCAATCGGAGCAGGAGGTGGCCGCCGCTCGATCCGGCGCGCCCACGCAGCTGCGTGCCTACCTGGCCGCCTCGTCGCGCTGGCGAGGTCGGGGATAAGCTCCCCGAGGCGTGCCTGAGCTCATCACCTCCCCATTCTCCCCCTGCTACCTCTCCTCTCGGCCGCCATTGGAGCCCGAGCAGAGCTCGAGCTCGCCATCGCTCTGACCTGCCTCCTTCCATCCTGAGCCGCGCAGAAGAACCACCAGGGTCCCGTGAAGCTTCGAAGCCATGAGCTCGATGTCGAGACGCAGTGAATCACCGAGAACCCGCCTTCTTCCTCCTCGGATCGCCGACGTTCACCGCCGCCGTTCTTCCTCCTCAGGCCTCACCCAAGCCTACTTTCAATGCCTCTGCACTCCTCGCGAGCTCAGGATCCTTTCCCCCCTATTTCCCCTCTCGATCCCGAGCCCTAGCACCTGATTCCACTGGAGCTCGACGATGACCTCCGTGGTAGCTCGTCGCCGGTGGATCTTCGGTGATCAGCTCGTTGATCCGAGGCTTGCAAATGCTTCAGCATGTCGTGTAGATGCCGTAGGAGCCTAGGCCCGCGCGTGAAGCCCCCTGTTTCGATGACCGCGATGACGCCCTAGCTTCGGCCGCCGCCAAGATCGTCGCCGGCGTCATCTCCGGCCAGATCAGCCCGGGTTCTGTGCAGAAATGGAACGGCGGGTGAACGCTGTCCATCTGGTGCCCTCTGCCGTGCGAATGGTCGTTGGAATGAGATTTGCGAGCCCCTCCGGCGTTCTGGTGGTCGCCGGAGGCTCACCGCCGTCGAGGACGACCTCGCGCCGGTGGATCTGACCCCCTGAGTCTATGACAGGTGGGACCAACCTCTGGTTAATTAGGATTAGGATTAGTAGAAATAATTAATTAAATAAAAACATAAACAGTCACTGACATGTGGGTCCAGCCCTGATAATTAATCTATTAAGAGAAATTTAAACTAAAAACTGGCCAGTGTCACTCACCAGTGGGTCCCACTGGTCAGGTTTGACTTTCAATGGCCAGCTGGACCTGCTCATGTCATGTTGATGCAATATGTTTTTTCTGATTTAATAGAATTCCAGAAAATGCCCAAAACTTCTAAAAATCATAGATAATAATCTATAACTCCAATGAAAATAATTTATATATGAAAAAGTATCAGAAAAATACAAGGAATCTGATTTTGATATTTTCAAACATGTTTGAAAATGTTAACTTCACCAAACAGATTAAATGATGATTAGGATAGCCTCATTAAATAATTTGGAGTTGGAATTTGAAATCAATTTGAATCCCACTTCAAATATTATGACCAAACCATGATCAAGCACAACCAGCAACCCAACATACCATCATCATGCATGCTAAAACAAGATTACCTGAGCATCAGGTCGAATCAATTAAAAGGGTATTTGAAAATACCTTGTTTGAAGTGATATTTGAATCTTGATTCAAATCAACTTCAACTTAAGAAATGGTAGTCACATTAGCCTACCACCTTTCATTTTCATGCCATGCTCATTCATCATCTTGTTGCATATGATTTTTATTGATTGATATTGTTCTTACCGGTAGGCCCCGCTCCTCCGGATTCCACCGAATAACCGACCGACGGATATTGTCCCTCTGCTGAGCAACAAGTCAAGCAACCATTTTAATCATCCCGATAAATCCCATGTTCTCGCTTTTGCTCTTACTTATTGCATTAGGATCAAATGCTTCAAATGCTTTTGCCACGTTAGTTGAACCCACTTCCTTTGCATGACCTGTCTTTGTCACAGTAAATAGCTGAACCTTGCAACCTAGCATACCTGGTAGATGCTTGAGCCATGATGTGCCTTATCCTGCTATGCATGGTATGCTTAGAGTTGTGTATGGTCTGTCATCTGGGTGATGAACAGAATTGTGAGAATGTTTTCAGTAAGTAAAGGTTGTTTGTTGAACCTGATTTGGTAAAGGTACCGGTGCCTTTGTCTTTTCCTCTGTCTGTACTCAGACAGTTTTACTCTTTCGCTGGCTTGTAAGAACTGTGTGTATGACTTGTGATGATGGGTCGTGAGACCCCTACCTTGTAATATTATGTGTGTGGCTCTTCCGAGCCTTCTAAATAAAGTGTGTATGTTTAAGGTTATGTTGTGATGCCATCGATGTATCTATACATATCGGTATGCCATGCGTACGTGTGCTGTACTCAATATATATGGGATTCGATTACCTAGCCGTAGGCTTTAGTAGCACTCCTTACAGGGAAATGCCCCTCTGTGATCCAACGAGCCATGGTAGTTCGCTACTGCTCCGGACACATTGGTTGACCAGCATGTGTCCTTCTTAGCTGATGTGTCTGTCCCCTTTGGGGAAATGTCACGCGATGTAATGGAGTCCTTGTAGCTTGCTACTTCTCGTCTACATTCGCTGGTGACCGACACCTGCTTTGCTGGGTCATATATGCCTGTCCCTGTGCGGAACTGCCGCTTTGGTTTGTGACTAGACACGTGGATCCGGGTTCTTTGTCATTGGATTGCTAGCGACACAATTGCATACGCGAGTCAAAAGGTGCAAATGGTCCCGGCTAAGGTAAGGCTGCAGCCGTGGGTATAACCGTGCGTGAGACCGCAAAGAGATTCAATGTGTTACAGACTGGATTCCTATGGCTTAGGATCGCGGTCCCGACATTAATATTCCCTTCTTTCATATCAATCACGGCGCCTATACTTCGCAATAACGGTCTACTAAGAATTATAGGACAAGGCGGATTGCAATCAATATCAAGAACAATAAAATCTATGGGCACATAATTCCTATTTGCAATAACAATAATTTCATTAATTCTTCCCATAGGCTTGATAATAGTAGAATCCGCCAAGTGCAAATTGAGAGAACATTCTTCAATATTGCTAAGACCAAGAGATTTCGGAACTTTCGAAACACGAGCACCCAAATCACATAAAGCATAGCACTCAAAATTCTTAATGGTGGGTTCCCATTCATCACATAATTTTCTAGGAATTGAAATCTTTTGCTCTAACTTTTCTTCCAAAGCTTTTATCACCGCAACCCGAAATATGTTTAGTAAAACCTTTATTTTTTTCATAGGCACCGGGTGAATTTATCATAGATTGCAACATATAAATACACTCAATCACACTTTTATCAATTTTCTCAATAAGATTTTCACCCTCCAAATCTTGGGAATGCCCCCTAGCTAAAGTTGAATCTTCTTTAGTTCCCTTATCATTAATTTTAGCATTCCTAAACAGGGAATCAATAGAAGAAACACCAATCATTTTAATCTCTTCATCATTTTTATGAAAGCAATCGGGAAACGCTGTTTCTAGAAATTTTATTCTTCAGATTTTCTATATCATGCAAATTTCTATCAATGCTGCTAGACATATCATCAATATTATTCAACTTGTCTTATATCGTAGCATTGAAAGATTTTTGGGCATTTATAATTTTCTCAATATAGCTCTGGAGATGAGAGGGTATTATAGCATTATTTTTATAAGAATTACCATAATTATTTGAAGAACTTCCAGGATATGGCCTGGGATTAAAATTGTTCCCATAAGTGTTATTATGAAAGTTGTTTCGCGAGACAAAAGTCACATCTACAGGATTATTATTTTTCTCAATCAAAGTAGACAAAGGCATATCATTAGGATCAATAGGAGCATGCTTACTAGCAACCAATTTCATAAGAGCATCAACTTTATCACTCAAGCCATCAATTTCTTCAATTGAATTAACCTTTTGACAAGTAGGAGCTCTTTCAATATGCCATTGTGAATAATTAGCCATAATATGATCTCCCTAAGTAATTTCCATAATAGTACCACCCACGGTGGAATCTAACAGATTTCTAGAAACAAAACTCAATCTCGGATAAGAAAATTGTATGATCATCCACAAATACAAAGAATGAATTGGGCAATTTCTTATCATCAATTTCATCCATCCCCAAGATTGGGAAACAAGCTCATGCTAAGGTTGTTTAAAATTCATAATCTAATATCTAAGAGAAATATTTTTTGCGCGAGGAAAATACTTTGTGAAAAAAGCATATTTGCACTTGTTCCAAGAATCAATACTATTTTGTCGCAAAGATGAAAACCAAATTTTAGCACGATCACACAAAGAGAATGAAAATAATTTCAGCTTGACAATATGATTGTCCACATCTTTCTTAGTTTTCATATCACACAATTCTATGAAAGTGTTTATATGGGACGCGGCATCCTCGTTAGTCGTACTTGAAAATTGCTCTTTCATAACAAGATTCAACAAAGCGGCATTAATATCATAAGACTTCGCACTAGTGACAGGAGGAGCAATCGGACTGCCAATAAAATCATTGTTATTGGTATTGTAAAAAATCACACAACTAAGTGTTTTCTTGAGTCGTCGTAACTAGGCAAGCAAGAACACAAGAAAACAAGAGATCCGGCAAGAAAACGGCAAACAGAAAGAAGACAAAATTTTGTGAAGTGGGGGAGAGGAAAATGAGAGGAAAATGGAAAATAATATAATTGCAAGGAGATGAGATTTGTGTGTAGGAACTTGATAGATCTTTACTTTACCTTCCCAGGCAATAGCGCTAGAAATCTTGCTACTCCTTCCTAATGCGTTGGTTTCCCTACACGCTTAAAGGGTGATGTAGCACAGTGATGGCAAGTATTTCCCTCAGTTATGAAACCAGGGTATAAATCCAGTAGGAAGATCCACAAGACTATGTAAGCAGCACCTGCACACAAATAGCAAATCCTTGCAACCCAATGCGTGGAGGGGTTGTCATTTCCTAGTGGGTAAAGTAAGGATAGATTGATAGATGCAACTAGGAGTGATAGCAAATAGAATGCAACAAGGTATTTTTTTGGGTTTTTGATAATATACATCTGAAAATAAAAGAGCAAACAAAATTGAAACACAAATAGAAAAGTAGAGACTTCAAATAGATTATGTGAAGTAGACTCGGGGGCCGTAGGTTTCACTAGTGGCTTCTCTCGAGAAATACAAAACGGTGGGTAGACAAATTACTGTTGGTCAATTCAAAGAAAAGAAAATAATTATGAAGATATTCAAGACAATGGTCATGTATACAAGCATCAAGTACAAGACAAGTAGACCGACTTCTTCCTGCATCTACTTCTATTACTCCACACATCGACCGCTATCCAGCATGCATCTAGTGTATTGAGTTCATGGAGAAACGGAGTAATGCATTAAGAACAATGACATGATGTAGACAATATCTATTCATGTAGGAATATACCCCATCGATTCAGCCTTGATAGCAATGATACATGCATGTCATCTCTCTTTCTGTCACTGAGACTGAGCACCACAAGATCGAACCCATCACAAAGCACCTCTACCCATTGCAAGATAAAAGATCAAGTTGGGCAGACCAAAAACCAAATATAAGAGAAGAAATATGAGGCTATAATAATCAAGCATAAACATATTTTCGTAGATGTGAGCATAAACCCACAATATATCACACACCAACAAACACACCGCAAAAGAAAGAGTTACATAATATGGATCTCCATGAGACCAATGTATAGAGAAACAAAACGAGAGGGAAAGCCATCTAGCTATTGTCTGCGGACCCGTAGGTCTGGTATGAACTTCTCATGCATCATTGGAGGAGCACCAATGAGTATGGTGAACCCCTCTGTGATGGTGTTCCTCTCGGGAACGGGCTCTAGATTGGATTTCGTGGCTCTGGAACTTGTGGCGGCTAAAATGATTTTTCGTCGAATCCTCTAGGTTTTTCTGAATATTGGGTTATTTATAGAGCTTAGAGGGGTGTAGGAGGCGCCCGAGTGCCCCACTAGACACCAGGCCACGCTTGTGGCCTATGGCTCGCTGTGATGTCTAGTGGGCCCCCTGGGCCTCGTGTGCTGCTCACTCTTCGCTCCCAAGTTTCCTTCTAGTCAAAAAATAATATGTGTAAATTTTCGTGACATTTGGACCTCATGTGATATGGATTTTCTACTAAGGAAAAACCAACAAAAAAACAGCTTCTCGCACAAGGCACTATGTCAATAGGTTATTCCCAATAAATAATATAAAGTTGCTATAAAATTATGATAAAACATCCAAGAATGATAATATAACATCTTGTAACAATCAAAAATTATAGATGCATTGGAGACATATCAGAGCCCTCTATGGTCTCTCGCGGTCATTACCCTCTATGGGTTGAAGTCTCCACCAACATGGACGTACGATAGAACCACCTATCCAAACCATGCTAAATATCACCGTGTCATCTTTGTGTTTGATCCTCTTATCACTACCCTCTACTTACATGTGCATGTTGTTACTTTCCGCTGCTATACTCTTAGACTTGCATGCTTAGGGTGTGCTTAACTTCGTATAATTGCTGAAACTGGCCAACTATTAAAATTGGCAAAATGCTAAGTTCTTATTTGGTCAAGTACTCTAATCACCCCCCTCTAGACATACTTTGGATCCTACAAGTGGTATCAAACCTTTGTTCTCCATTGCATTGATTTCACAACCTAGGAGAGTATGGCGTCTAGTGAGGGAAATTATCATTGTAGAGGTCCATATTATGATGGTATAAACTTTGCTAGTTGGAAGCATAAAATGAAAATGCATGTTATTTGTCATAACCCTACCGTTTGGGTTGTAGTTCATGTTAGATTGCAAGGTGAATCCTTTCGCAAAGGAAATGAACTTGATCTTGAACCGATTGCGAAAGAATTTAAGATGTTGTAATACAATGCTCAAACATGCCACATTCTATTCAACTACATATGCCCTGAAGAGTTCAACAAGATTAGTCGTCTTGAGAATGCAAAGGAAATTTTGGATACTTTGGTTGATATAAACGAAGGTACTGATTTCGTTAGGAAATCTAAGTTGGATATGCTACAAAGTCAACTTGACAAGTTCAAGATGAAGGATGTTGAAGGATTCGCTGAAATGTACTCTAGGCTCGCTGTCAGCACAAATGAGATGGCCATCTTAGTAAGCAAAGAGATGACCGACAAGTTCATCATCAATAATGTCCTTAGAGCCTTGGATGGATGTACGACAATGTGTGTACATTGATCCAAATGATTCCAAACAACAAACATATCAAGCCTATGGAACTCACTCGGAGGATTGTTGTTCATGAAATGTCACTCAAAGACAAAGAAGATCTTCATAATAGGTGAAGTAGTGCATACAAAGCTTCAAGTGAAACTCCCGCTACCTCAAGTGGCAACCTTATTACGAATGAAGAGATACGCCTCATGGTCAAGAACTTCAACATGTTCTACAAGAGTAGAGGCAAAGAGAGAAGCGGCAATGCAAGATATGAAGAGAAGTGTTCATCTAGTAATGACCGAAATTGCTACAATTGTGGAAGGCCCAGACCCTACTCCAATGAGTTCACAACCCCCCACAAAAGAAGAGACGAGTGACCTCGAATAAGAAGCCCAAGAGATGAGTCACCTCGAAGAGAGAGAAGTAGTAGAGAAGATCGTTATGAATGAAGACCCTCCCGGAGAACCAAGGACTCGGAGAAGAAGGACAAGTACACAAAGAGCTACTCAATAAGAAGACGGCAAGCTCATGTTGGGGAATGGGTATCTGGCTCTGAATCCGACAACCATTTTGAGAGAAGATACCACTCCAACACCGACCATAGTCAAGATGAAAGTGTTATCGGACTAGCACTTGTTTCCTCCAACTCCTATGACATATTTAATTCACCAAATTAAGGAATTGGAAGTTGCACCATTTCTAAAGGCCTCAAGATATCACACACCAAATACTTTGACATTAATAGTGACTGGGATGACTTACTAGGAGATGAAGACTTGTTATTTGATAAAACTTGTGATGTTAGTCAAAATGAACTTGATAATGATCGTGCTAGTAAATATAATTCGTTTGATGATGATAAGAAGGACATTGAGCATCTAATAAAGAACTTAACACTCTTAATATAACTCATGAATCAACTCAAGAAGATCATACAGAGCTTCTAAGAATTCGTGAGAAGTTACGCTTCCAGAAGCTAAATTTAGAGCAAGAACATGAGTTTCTTAAAGCTATCAATGATGATCTTTGAAAGAAGAGTTCTTCTTAACTAGCCAAATGATTAAGCTTGTCTACTTTCTTACACAAGGTAAATCTAATAAAACTAGTAACAAAGGCAAGGAAGGTTCTTGAACTAGTAGCAACAATATAAATGCTAAATCAAATGATGTTGCTTCTAGTAGTTATATTGATTCCACTAATGATTCTCTTGGCCAAGTTACACATGAGAAAGAAAATGATTTATTTAAAGGAATTGTAGAAAAATGTGTCTACAAGAGTCTTGCCGAAAGTAAGCAATTTTAGGAGATTTTACGCAAGCAAGGATGGCACCAAAAGAACCAAGGCATTGCCTAATTTAATGCCAATGGAGTTGAACGGGAAGAAGGTCAATACCCCAAGACAAAGTTTGTTCCCCAAAAGGAGAAGTATGATCCTACTTTCCCCAAGGGAACAAATTCTCAATATGACCTTCCGCCACAAGACTACAAGCTCAAGGGCAAGGACAAGCTTCAAGAAGACATTGACTCATTTGAAGAATAATCCCAAGCCATGGTCAAGTGGGTTCCCAAGGCCACCACTAGCTGTACTTCATCAAGTGCTAACTCAACTCCAAGGATCCACATCAAGCTGATGTGGGTCCCCAAGAAGAATAACTAGATAAGTTCTTGAGGGGTGACTCCGCCAACAAAATTTACTCACATTCATCGTTGGCAAGAACTATTTGCAATCAAATTCAACCTTATGCAATAGATCAAGTTGTCACACATCCCCTCATTGGTAAGCAAGGGACAAGGTAATAAATGTATCAATGGACATCATCATTCATGTGTTTAATTCCATGTCCATAGATATGCATGTATTTGATCCTTGTGTGTGACTAACCCATATAGGTGAGAAGAGTTTAAAATTACAAGGATTACTCCTAAATCAAGACGATCTTCATCACCTATGAGCATCCACGATTATAACACCTACATGAAGTCTTTAGCGACAAACCCACAATTAGTTCGTCCCTCTTAGGGTGGATGTCACATCAGGGGGGCTTTACTCTAAGACTTGGCTCAAAGCATCTAATAACATGTGAGCACATTAAAAAGCTTTATGTAAAAGTGGCAACCCCACTTGTGCTTCAAAGATAAGTATGACCTATGATCAAGTATTCTTACTTGGCTCCTAAGTCAATATACTCATATATATATATATATATATATATATATATATATATATATATATATATATATATATATGACTTCGTCATCGCCAAAGTTCTTGGTAGATACTGACCGCTTTTTCATGTTTTCCATGTTTTTTTTCATTCGACTGTTATCCAACTTTTGCAATTTGTCTTTCATTTTTATTGGCCAATTGGATGTACAAGAATGCATAAGTACCCCCTCTATCAATCTATGCTCTCTCGTCTCAAATAATATGCATCATCACAAAATTTGAGCAAGCACTTTTTGGACCCTCTGTGCGAGAAACACTCGGAGTTCCCTTTCGACAAGGATGACTTCCAAAACCTCCCATGTGCCACTCAGAGTAACCAACTCTCAAAACTCGGTTCCACCAAAGCACTAGGGTTGATCTACGTTTTCAAACTCAGCGTCATGGAGTTGCTATGCCCATAGGCAGCTACGCATCTCTCTGGAACGAAAATTTCCGCTTCGGTGTCACCAACAATAGAAGGGTATATATAACCTGCGGGTCCGAACTTTGAAATCAATCTTCACATGACGAACCCTCACCCTTGTGTTGCCTCCGCTCGTGTCTACAGACGTCTACCTCACCTCCCATGCACCCTCGCCGCAGGAGTCTGCCCCGTGAATGGAAATTGGTCCCTATGTTTTTGTCGTAGCAAAGATCTTCCATAGTAAGGTAAATCTTTGTCCCCTCTTTCACTCCACTATTTGATTCATGCGCATAAGGCTTTGTTCATCTTCTTTCCATGGATTGCATCAATCTCATCCACCAGAAAATTCAATTGAGTTAGGTGAATGAGAAATTTTAAGTTTAGGTCTCCACCGTATGTGCTTCAGTGTCGCCAAGTGCAAACAAATTAGTGCTCCCGATGTGGGTCACCCACAACACAAAGGTCTTTTTGGTGGAACCGAAGCCCATACTATGGAAATATGAAACTGAGTTTTTGAGTTCAAATTTTGCAAAAAAACTCTATATTTTGTGATCCTCGTCCATTGTCATCATCTATATAAATTCAGAACGTTAGTGATCAGCTATGTCACATTCCGAGGACAGTCAGAATGCTTACACAGAGCCTAGTGCAGATCTTGATGATGGCGCTAGTCGAGAAGCTAGCTCTTTAGACCCTAGCACCCTTAGCTCGCATGACTTGCCCAAGGCATCCACTAGGACCAGGTGCGGGAGTCCTGGACTAAGGGGTCCTCGGAAGGTCGGCCCATATTTGATAGGTCAACCATGTGGGCCATATTATCAAAGACCGGACTGCATGATGACTTCATGTTAAAGAAGGAAAGCTCCGAAGACTGGCATATCATCCAAGTTTAGTAGTCTAGGTCAGCGCCTCTACACTCGACTCAAGGTCGGTTGTATGTAACCCTAGGGACCCCTGGAGTTTATATAAACCTGAGGGTTTCGTCCGCATAGGCAAGTTGATTAATCTAGGGTTCAGCTCATACGTTCTCAACGTACATCAACTCTCTAATCCTCATACACCAACAATATAATCAAGCGGGACGTAGGGTTTTACCTCCTCAAGAGGGCCCAAACCTGGGTAAATATTGTCTCCTTTGTCTCGGGCAACCCATCGATCCAAGATCCACAGTTCGGGACCTCCTACCCGAGATCCGCCGGTTTTGACACCGACATTGATGCTTTCATTGAGAATTCTGTTGTAGGATCGACGGAAGGACTCATGGCACAACTAGTCATCCGAGAAGAGATCCGCGGCAAGGACATCTTTGTCCCCAGACAGATCTTCGCATTCGGAAGCATCATTCTACATGTTTATCCTGCCAGCCACCTTAGCTAGGTGGGAAGCTTCACCCCCGGTGAGGAAATAAGGTTGAGGACATAGAGTTCACCACCGACCCGTGGGGAGATCTTGTGTTAGCAAGGCTCCTAGCTCTTTTCGAGGAGCCCACGAGTTCCAACGCCTCAACTTCGGAAGGCGTGGATCCTGCTATTGGGGAAACTTTGACCCTTGGTCCGGCCCTAGAGCTCGACATGGTCGATACGCCCGGGTTTGGCTTGGCTGAACAAGGCCGAGGAGCGTCTTCAAACAATCTCAAGGGGTTGGCACTGCGATCCGACCCTAAACACTTGAACAATACAAACTCCATCGAGACTCTATTGCTACACGAGTTACTCGATTGAATCTAATCTATGGCCATGATCGGCAACCAATCTCCGATCTATGATCGAGTCGAGCTTAGGCCCGACAACAAAGAAATTCATGTTCCACCCATCATGTATTTGGTCGCTACCGTCGAGTGCTCGGCTAAAGGCTCCCCACATCAGCTGATGGAGTTAAGGAAGGTCTACGTCCCGGTTACTGAACTTCCGGACTCCTTCGATAATCGAGAACCTGGATCATGTCCCGAGATAAACTCGGGACCAGGGGCCGACCAGGCATGTGACCCAGAACCAGTGCGGCAGGATCTCATCAGAATCACGGACTCTGACCCACCCGTACCTAAACCCTCAAATGTACGGGATGCGGTCGGCGATGTCTCAGACTCGTACCTCATAGGAACAGAAAACTTTACCCCACCCACCACCCAACTCGAGCATGCCTTTGGAAAGCGGAAGGGTTCAGCCTACCGCACCCGCACAAGGTCAAACAACGGCCTCGTCACCGAGTCGAAACCTTCGTCGAGCTATCAAACCTGGTGCTCAAATATTGCACCCTGGAAAGCACTTGGCAATTGCAGATAATGCACACGGAGCCCAAACACATCAAGGAAGGCACATGAACCCAAATAAGGAATGGTCCCCCATTCTCGGGGTCGAGTACATCCGGGCTCGCAGAGAAGCGGAACAAAACTCAGACGAGACTGGTGCTCGACACATTATTGAACGAGCCTTGCCACATATACTCGGCCCCGCGTAATACAAGCTCCACCCACAACCTTCGAGCATGTTGGGTCGTCAGCAAGTTTCAAAAATGGAGAGGCCATCCTAAAGGCTCCGCTTGTGGAGGAAAGGTCGGGACCACCGCTGGTAAGCAACGCGGAGATCCTAACGATCTACAAAACATTTTCCTCAAAAAATCAGACAAAGAGAGCTCTTCGAGAGTTCCATCAAATTCACCATGTAGTGCCGGCAAGTCCATGGCCGGACACACCAATTTTACAAGGACGACCAGCTGATCACTAGTACGGGCCGAGCACGGGCCACCCTAGTCCTAAAGCCCATAGTCGATGGCTTCCGACTGAATAAGGTGCTAATGGACGGTGGTAGTGGACTAAACCTCATTTACGAGGACACACTAGAAAAAGTGCAGTTCGACACATCTCGAATCGAACAAAGCAACACCACCTTCCGAGGCATCATCCCCGGGAAAGAAGCACACTTTACCGGATGAGTAACACTCGACGTGGTATTCGGCACGCCCAAGAACTACCGATCCGAAGAACTTCCATTCCATATCGTGCCCTTTCATAGTGGTTATCATGCCCTATTGGGACGTGAAGCCTTCACAAGATTCCAGGCCATACCACACTAGGGTACATGAAGCTCAAAACGCCAAGGCCGATGTCACACCCTGTCTTTTGACTCTCCAGAATAAATTAACATATCTCAAAAATTAGGATGAATTAAAAAATTTGTGAGTGCTTGTGATGCTTGATGTGATTGTTTCTTGCTTGCTTGTTTGCTTGTGTTTTAAATCACAAAGTTCCTACTACTCTCTAGACTCACCTCCTTGACCCAAACCCTTGCCCAATGATCATGCCATGTGTATAAGACCTAAAAATATTTTTACCAAACATTACTTTGACCAAAAAGCATTTATTTAATTTAGGTTTTCAAAACCCCCTAAGTTGGCATTTGTACTACAAATCCTCAAATTAGGGACGTCGTTTTGCATGAAATATTTTAGTTAAATACCATTATGAAAAATACTTCCAAGACCATAAGATTATTATTTTGAGTGCTATTTTACTATTTTATTTAAATACCTTTTTCTCAGGCATGAAATGGTCTTTTATGAAGTAAAATTATTTTTCTTGCTTAAAAAATATTTGAGAAAATTTAGGGAAACTCTGTGGACATATATATTGAATATATAAGAGTTTCAATACATGGTCATGTTCAAAAGATTGGACAAAACCCTTCAAAACCCTTTTTGTCTATTTCAAGCTTTTGGAATATTTCCATAAAAAGATTCTCAATAAATCCCAGTTAAATTCTAGCCTGTCATGCATGATATATGTGATGATCTTGCAAAGTTTCATCACAATCCATGTGGATTTGATTCACCTAAATATTCCAAAACCATATCTGTGCAGATCCAAATGTCAGCAACTCTTCATTGCCAAGTGTCACCAATTGTGCTCAAAATTTGTGGACATGTTCTCATGTTCCAATAATGCATCCACACCAAGTGGTGCATCAAGGAAAATATATGAACTTGTCCAAAGCCCCTCAAAACCTTCTCTGTTGATTTCTAGAATTGGGAAACTGCACATTGTGAAGTTTCTCCAATTGATCCCAAACTTTTTGGACATGCTCTAATACTCATATAATGTCGCCACCCCAAGTGGTTCATTAGTGGAATTAATTAGCATGGATTTATATGTAGGAAGCTAGTTTTGCCCATTTCTAGGGTTTGTCAAGTCTACATTGGAAACTTTCTCCAAGAAATCACAAATTTGGTATACAATCTCATTTTCACTTACCATGTGGTCCTGTTAAGTTTCATAACATTTGGAATCCATTTGCTAGGCCTAACACCCATCAAACACCTTTTGCTCACTTGCCAAATATGTTGCTTTAGCCCCTTCTACTATTCTCCTTGAGCTCAAGTTTCTACCAGAGTATTATCTCACCCTATTTTACCTCCAGTACCCTTGCCATGGCCCCTGGTCACTTATTGCAGGCTGATTCCCTCTCTCTACCTCTCCTTTTTAACATGGCAACGCCTCCTTTACCCCTCTTTCAATATTTCTGTTCAAGGCAATGCCCCCGCATCTTTCCAAAACACCTCCAGTGTGCGAATGCACCATTTCAAGCAATGAAATGGCATGCTCATGTGGAAAATATAAGAAACCTTTCTAAAGCTTGATTTTTGGTAGAATGAAGCCTTGAACTACAAGTGTTAGCTACACTCCTCTCCCTAGACTGAAACTTGGCAGTCCTACAGTTCCTCCATGCCCTTGACTACTAGACATGGTTTCATACCAATGTCCCCCAGTAAAATCCCCGTTGATAGAGCCCAAGATTCTTGCTGCAAACTTATCTGCGGTAGAAACCCAATCTACCCTACTCCACTCAGGTCCAAATTGCACCAGTAACCTCTGGCACGCATGCCTTGCATGCTAGACACCTTGGTCGAGGCGGACCCGATGCTCCCCTCGTTGTTTCCCCTCGCTTATCTCCCCCCTCAAGCCGAGAGCATCAGGGTCACTCCGCTCCCTCCTAAGCTACCCCTGGGCCGACCCGCTCTCTCTCCCGTGCCCTCTCCCTCCTCTTGTGGCCGCCATGTTGCCTCAATGGCCTCGGGTGCAATTAGGATGGCCCGACCACCCTCCTCTCCTTTGAGCCTCACTAGACCACCAGGGCCCCCTATCCCCCCTGATCCATTTCCCCTTCCCGACGGCCGCTGCATCGTGCCAGCACCACCAACGGTAATTTCCACCGGGGCCGAAGCTGTGGTCGCCCCCGACCATATCCAGCGCCACGTGTCGGGACCCCGATCCTAAGTCATAGGAATCCAGCCTGTAACACATCGCATCTCTTTGCGGTCTCACGCGCGGTTATCCCCACAGCTGCAGCCTTACCTTTGCCGGGACCGTTTGCGCCTTTTGACTCGCGTATGCAATTGTGTCGCTAGCAATCAAGTGACAGAGAACCCGGATCGACATGTCTAGTCATAAACCAAAGTGGCAGTTCCGCACAGGGACATGCATACATGACCCAACAAAGCAGGTGTCGGTCACCAGCGAATTTAGACGAGTCGTAGCAAGCTACAGGGACTCCATTACATAGCGTGACATTTCCCCAAAGGGGACAGACACAACAGCTAAGAAGGACACATGCCGGTCAACCAATGTGTCCGTAGCAGTAGCGAACTACCATGGCTCGTTGGATCACAAAGGGGCATTTCCCTGTAAGGAATGCTACTAAAGCCTACGGCTAGGTAATCGAACCCCATACCTATCAAGTACAACACACGTACGCATGGCATACCGATATGTATAGATACATTGATGGCATCACAACATAACCATAAACATACAAGCTTTATTTAGAAGGCTCGAAAGAGCCACACACAGAATATTACAAGGTAGGGGTCTCACGACCCATCATCACAAGTCATACACATAATTCTTACAAGCCAGCCGAAGAGTAAAGCTGTCTGAGTACAGACAGATGGAAAGATAAAGGCACAGGGCCTGACTATTTACAGACCCACCCTAGGGCCAGATCGTAGCTGGGATACAAGCTACTCGTCGTCGTCGATGTCTAGGTAGAACCCTCCATTAGGGTCATTAACAACCTCTGCAACAAATTATTAAGCAAACGTGAGTACAGAGGTACTCAACAAGACTTTAGGATAACTATCTACTCATGCAATGTATCAATAAGGAGTTGTGGGGTTTCATGCGGAAAGCCAGCATTTGACTCGTGGCTAGACAACTTGCATTTTTAAATAATTTTGACAACATTGATTTCTCGCACACGAGTCCACTAACACCACAACAATACTCCACCATGAAATCATTCCGTCTCCATACGAAAATGCCGTCCACGACACTCATGCTTATCTTGACAATTTTATGAGTAGCCATTAAAGTTATCTATGAACAACATATGTCTCCAAGTAGTCCATATCCACGGACGCGACTATTCGAATAGATCATAACCCTGCAGGGGTGTACTTCTTCACACACGCTCTTGCCACTTAGCGCCATATGCACGTCATGCACCTCGGCAACCTTCAAGCGGAAGCCCAGTGAGGGAGTCGGCCACGACCGTTAACCACGCTAAAACTTAGTCCAGGTCTATCGCCTATCTGAGGGTAACCCGCACGGAAGTCCGGCCGAGGTTTCCGCCACGGCCCCAAACGATGTGCGCAGGGTTCCCAAGCCCACCTTCTGGGTTCCACTTGGTACACCGTGCCACCGCCTACCGCATCACAGCCCACCTCTCAGGTCAGCGCTATGCACGGCCTCCAGCATGACTATAAACACCAGAAACTAGTTGCAACTCCTGGACCGAGTACTAAGCGATTAATAAGTTGAGAGGGTCAATTAAGTATCCCAACGTGTGGTAGTATCTAGTCTTGGATTACATACACGGAACTCAGTTCCTAAGGACGGTTCCAATGAAACAACCCGCCATGTACTCCTACATAGCCTTTCACCGGTACCTTTATGAAATCAGGTTCAACACACAACCTTTACTTACTGAACACATTCTCACAATTCTGTTCATCACCCAGATGACAGACCATACACAACTCTAAGCATATCATGCATAGCAGGATAAGGAACATCATGGCTCAAGAATCTACCAGCTATGCTAGGTTGCAAGGTTCAGCTATTTACTGTGACAAGGACAGGTCATGCAAAGAAAGTGGGTTCAACTAACGTGGCAAAAGAATTTGAAGCATTTGATCCTAATGCAATAAGTAAGTGCAGGAGCGAGAACATGTGATTTATCGGGATGATCAAAATGGTTGCTTGCCTTGTTGCTCAGTAGAGGGACGATATCCGTTAGTCGGATATTCGGTGGAATCCGGAGGAGCGGAGCCTACCGATAGAAATGACATCAATCAATAACAATCATATGCAAAAAAATGATGCATGAGCATGGCATGAAGATGCAAGGTGGTATGCTAATGTGGCTACCATTATTCGGTTGAAGTGGATTTGAATCCGATTCAAATATCACTTCTAACGAGGTATTCTCGAATACCGTTTAATAGATTCGACATGATGCTCAGATCATCTTGTTTTAACATGCATGGAAATGTTATGATGGGTTGCTGGTTGTTATTGAACATTGTTTGATCGTAGCATTTGAAGTGGAATTCAAATGATTTTCAAATTCCAACTCCAGAGCATTTATTAAATTTAACCTATTCATCATTTTACATGTTTCGTCAAGTTAACATTTTCAAACATGTTTGCAAATGACATATTGAGATTCCTTGGATTTTTCTGATACTTTTTCATATATAAATTATTTTCATTGGAGTTACAGATTATTTTCTATGATTTTTAGAAGTTTTGGGCATTTTCTGGAATTCTTTTAAATGAGAAACTCTTTACTGCATCAGCATGACATCAGCAGGTCCAATCTGGCCGTCGAAAGTCAAACCTGACCGTTGGGACCCACTGGTCAGTGACTCTGGCCAGTTTTAGATTAAATTTAAACTTAATTAACTAATTAACACAACTGGACCCACATGTAAGTGACTGATTAGTTTAATTAATTTTATTTTTATTAACTATAATCATCCAGAGGCTCGCCCCATGTGTCAGTGGCTCAGGCCAGCTCAGATCCACCCGCGGCGAGGTGGTTCTCGCCGGCGGTGAGCCTCCAACAACCACCGAGATGGCAGAGTGGCTCGGAAACGATGCACAGGCAGCCAAACTCCGCGCTGAGTGCACCAGAAGAACGCCACGACTCGCGCAGGTCCATTTCTGCACTCTGGCGAGGATGATCAGGCCGGAGAAGGCATCGGCGACGAGCTTGGCGGCGACCAAAGCTCGGGCATCGTCGGGCTAGTCGAATCCGAAGGGGAAAGGCACGGGACTGAGCAACAACGGCATCTACTCGACGGCCTGAAGCTACTGGTGGCCTTAGAACGACGAGCCGTTCACCAGAGAGCTCCGGTGAAAACAGAGCTAGAGGAAGGGATCGATGGGGAAAAGTGAGGGGAAAGTTGCGCAAGCTCACGGCGAGTGCAGGGGTAACGCTAGTTTGCTCGAGGGTGGCCTGTAGAGGGAGAACGTCGGCGACGAGCGTCGGATACCCAAGGAAGAAGATGGTGGCTCCTGGTCGACTCATGGCTTCCTAGCGTCGGGCTCGTAGCTGGAGAGCTTTAGGAGGATGTGGCCGAGCTATTGCGTGCCTCGGGAGGGAAGGAAGTAGGCTAGAACTACGGCGAGCTCGAGCTCTGCTCGGGCTCCAATGGCGGCAGTGGGGAACGAACCAGAGGGGGAGAATGAGGAGAGGATGAGCTCGGGCATGCCTCGGTAGGGTTATCCCCTCGCGTGCGAGCGCGAAGTGGCAGCTAGGCAGGTAGGGAGTTGCGTGGAGGCGGCGGACGTCGCGGCGGCCACCTCCTGCTGCCCACTGGCGAGGAGGAAGACGACACGGGGAAGCTGGGCCTGGGCTGAGTTGAGCAACACGTAAGCCTTTCCTCATTTTTTTGTGTTTTGTTTTCTAGTTTGCTATCTAATTTGATTTGCTATTTATTTTAGCTCCGAAATAGTTTATAAAAATATTTTGAACACACGAGAATATTAGGTGGAATATTTCCAACCATTCCAGAAGTTTTCAACATTTTTTAAAACTTAAAAGTTTTTGAATTCAAATTTAAACTTGAATTCAGTGGTTTTTTGCATTTAAACAAAATTCCAAATCTGTTTTAAAAATGGTTTTCTTCCCTGATTATTTGTTTTCATGAATTATCAGAAAAGTTCAACTTTTCTTGAGGCCATTTTGGGTTCATTGATTTTAACAAGTTTGGAATTTCTTTGAATTTGAGAAGTGGCTAGGGTTTTTGAGTTTTGCTTCACCACTTGCTTTGATCTTGTTGCAATTTCTTGGATGCAATGCAATGAAGATATGAGCACAATGCTAAACCTTGGTTAGGGTTCCAGGGATGTGACACCACGGGGCATCGTGGCGAGCGCGACAGTTTGCCCCGTGCCCGATGGTGGCCGGAGCGCCGCCAGAATGGGTTGGAACCACTGGGGCACGCGCCGGCGCACACGCAGACAGGCTAAGGCCCGGGCCCCCCTCTGTTTAAGTGGAAGTGCCTCCACGGACTTGTGCCTCCCAGTAAGGAAGGCGTACTTCCCACAGTGTGCCTTCGATGTCACCTCGGGCTACGCGACTGGGTCGGCCCAATGACTATCTTGCGCCCAGTGCACAACCTGGCCCCTTTTGGTAAATATTAAGTCCTTTCTTTTATATTCATCTCAGAGACTAATAAATCCATAATAAATTCATATTAGTTCAAAAAATGTTGATTCAAATTTCTAGGAGCTTCTAAAATCTTTGCCTATCCAAATATATGCCTTGCACAGTTTTCCATGTATATTTTCTCTAGTAATTATATTCAAGTTCTAATTGGAATATTTTAAACCCCACCTTGCAAAACCCATGGAACCTTCAAATCAACTCCAAATGGAGTGATTCCAATTTCTAGGTGCTCTAACTATCATGCCCTAGTTTTCTAGCCATGATCAACATTTTTCTCTGACATTGTTTCTCCTAGATCAAATAAATAGCCCCATATTACCATTTATTCCATGTTAGAAAATCCATAGGAAATTCATACCAACTCTAAATCCAATGAAACCACTTCCTAAATGTTTCTAAATTTATGCCCTATTAAAGGGTGCCTCCACTCATTTTTATGAAAATATTTTCTGTGTACTTCTTTTGGGGCCAGTGATGCCTCCACTTCCTCCGTTCAAAAATCTCTGGTTATCCAAATCCCTTAGAACAACTTTAGGTAATTTTTCTTATGACCAGACATGTCCAAGAAAAACAAAACTCCTATTTTTAGAGCACTTTTATTTCCTGCTTATTGTGTGGCTTATTGTGATTGTTTCCAGTGATAGTTGACAAAGTACACGAAGTATTCAGAGTTGGACGAGAAGCTATGAAGACCTCGAAGACTTTGATGAACCAGGCAAGCAGCCCCTTGACCATGTCTGAGCAAATACTTTCATGCATGTCATATGAAGCATTTTATTCCGATGCATAATACCTGGTTGAATTGGCAACTACCTCAGTGGGGTGTTTCCGATAGTCCCATTTGACACTTGGACTTGGGCATAACCCTACCATCTACGAGGGTTGTGTAGGTGGGTGTTGTTAGGTTTCTAGTGATGCTACACATGAGAATGGGTGCATGCATGGTGATGGTAAAAACAAAGATGGTTTCAAAGACTTCTCAAAAAACGCCATCGGGTACCACTAATGCCCGAGGAGATGTCTTGAGCTAGATAACCACTGGATAAAGAAGTGGTGAACCAAGGCAAGTTGTGTGTGTGCTTTTGAAAACGGGATTAGATTTAAGATTTGTCGACTCTCTGAACCTTACATGTGCGACCACGATACACCTTTATGGGACGGGACTTTGTTGATTACTCTGGCCGATGCTAGCAGAGATCTCGCATAACTAGTGGCTATAGTGGCGTGGCCAGTCTCGAGACGGGGTCATGCCAGGTAGGGTGAGCATGAGCTATTTTTACAGGCACCGGGCACAATGTTGCGTTCCCTCATGGATGGTACAATCTAGAGACAGGGTCATATGATGTACATCATGAGGGATGGCACCACCGACTGGACTCTTTGTTAGTGTCGCCAGGGGAAAGGCATTGTTCGGATGCTTACCTCGGGTATATTATATACCGTGAGTCCTGGATGACATGGAAGTTCCCCGAGTCTTTCGGGTACATCGTGCATCCTCTACAGAGTGTAAAACTATTCGAATAGTCGTGTCCACAGTCAACGATAGTTGGGTGGTGCTTCTTAAAGTATGTCCAGGAGTTTTCGTTAAAAATCAAGTGTGCATGTGTGTGGGGGGGGGGAGATGGCAGCACGAGCAATGAGCTAAGTCAGATGACTTGGCATGATGGGTGAACCAGGGTCGTTCAACCCTAAGTTGATATTGATATTTGTAACCCGTTCACTCGCTTATCACTATGCCTTGTGATGCATGCCGCACAAGTATTTGATCATGTTATTCCACTAGGGAAAATCCGCTTTCCGCAAAAATAGTATACGAGTGTTATGTCATGTTACAATATTGCCTTGTTCCACAACATGGGTTGCTTGCGAGTACATTAAAAGTAGTCATTGGATTGGCACTGGTTATTTCATTTACCGGGTAAGAGAGAATAGGATACGGTGAAGAATACCTTGGTGACATTCCTGCGAGCTAGGACGCTTCCCAGTGAGAAGTTGATAAAGTAGCATAACCTACATATTCTTCAAGTAAGCTTGGATTCAGTAGAACAATTATGATCACGAGCTAAAATCCTTAGTGGTATAATAAATTGGCTTTATCAAGTAGTACTCATGGTTTGATGGTGTTACCCTAGTGACTTGGGGTAACGAGTAAGAGTTCTTGTTGGGCATGAGATTTGGATTTAAGAGGTGGCCTTAATAGAGTGTCGACGATGAATGATGCCACATGGTTTGGAGTAAATTAGATTAGTCCAATGATCTATATCATGATACCATGTTTCTAGGTGGGTAACAAGTAGAAGTAATTGGAGTTGTCGAATTGATTTATGAATCTATATAAGCCTGACCTTGGAGATTAGTTGGCCATGATATTGGAAGATGGTGGGTATACTATGGCATAGTCTTTGCATTGAAACATGGATTATAAGAACTCTAGGTAATCATGTAGAACCCCATCGATATTGGATTTGTAGGAGTGATGGGTCCAGTGATGGTTGATAGGATTGATGGACCACTTGATTGGATTCGTAGGAAGGAAACAAGACCTTGGATTGGTACACTACGTGTTTCCTTAACATAGGAATGCAGTACCCTGGCCATTGGATAATCTAGTTGCACACTTGGATTTGTAGTGTCTCAATTCAAGCTCAGCAGCTTGTAAGCTTTCCCGAGGACCCTTACATAGGGATACACGGAGGCTAGTTATAGCATACTTATGATGTTTTGGTTTAGGTCCTTCCCTCACACGCTGGAGTTGACTAGGATGAGTGGTGTGGAGTTGACTTATGTGAGATGGTATTTCCGATGATGTAGGGTGATTTTTGTTCGGAGGTAGATGTTAGACTATTAGCATTTAAGGAATGTGCTTAGGGATAATAAGATAGACGTTCATTGACATTCTAAGTTCTTAACACCCTAAAGCTTCACCGAGCCATAAAATGGTCGGATTATGACCATAGGAAACGACTCTAAGTCGTTAGACTATGGCCAATACTCCGCCCCGACCACCACCAATCATGTCTATGAGGAACATGAACATGAACCCCTTGGCAAGTGACCTCCCATAGCAAGTTCCCGCTCCTCTCACCTATCTCATGAGTAGTGTGCTTATGTGAAGCTTGGGGAAGTAGGTAGTCATCCTCATGGATGACATACGTATTCACCCAATAAGAGGATGAACACCTTAGTCCTCTTTGGCAAGCCCCAGGAACACTGATCGACATGCCTCTCAATAGTAAGGTATTACCTTGATAAAATGGACTCCTCAAAGCAATCTCCAAGCAGCAGAAGTCAATCCTACCCAAAACAAGGAGAAGAACCGCCATGACTGGGAAACCACGACGAAGGTGAAGAGCAGTAGAAGACAACCACCGTTTCTCTGTCGGCTACATCAACTATGTCAAGAAGCATCGACATTCAAGCCAATAAAGCCCTTGGACATCAAGGGAAAATAAAGAGCCCCTTCTTGGTTCAAAACAAGGACGTGATTCCTAACTAGACCATGGTGATGCCCATGTTGAAGGGAAGTTTGCCCCACTTGCCAAGCCCAAGACCTTACGAATTGGATGAGTGGTCTATAGTTTCGGGTAGCCAGCTCATCTAGGACCCCTCCGAACCTTCTTAGGTGGTAGAACCCGTTCTAAACGCCGAGTCTCTAAGCTTAGAGTAATGGACGAGACCCAACCCAGGCCTTTTCGCAGGAAGCTGCGAATGGGCTAGAAGACCAAACGTATGAAGACACGTCGGAAGCATGTGTCCATGACGACAACGACAAATGGTTGGAAATTAATGAAGCACATACACATGCAACTTACTTAAGCAGAATATCTCGACAAAAAGCCTACAATTACCCACTTCAGCACCCTCAAGGATGAAGACCACCTGCGACCGGAGTTCGCCTACTTTAAGGAATCAAGGACTTCCCTGTCAGCAGGGAGCTACACAAAGACCTTGACCCTTCTATTCTAACCCAAGACATCTAGGTGTCACTAACCAATGTGCACATCCCCAGTTCCAGCACCCAAACACACTACCTTGCCATGTATTCCGACTTTGGAGTACACATGCAAGCTAGACCCCTGCGAGAACGTAGTTCACCAAGCCCTTGGCCCTTAGTCAAGACTAGCTCATTGCAAGAACCCCTTTCACTCTCAGGTTGATCCAAGAGAAGCACTAAAAGTTGTATCATCAAGCACTTCAAGATTGGCTGGAGCAATCACATCGAAGAATGAGCAACATAGGAGCGTCAAGACTACCTCGGACCCAAATTTATGTATCTTTCCAATGCCTAGCCAAGGAATATTGGAGACAAGATTCTTGTAAGGGGATAGGTCTGTCACGCCATGTGTTTTGACTCTCCTTACTAAATTGACATATCTCAAAAATTAGGACGAATTAAAAAATTTGTGAGTTCTTCTGATACTTAATGTGATTGTTGCTTGCTTGCTTGTTTGCTTGTGTTTTAAATCACTAAGTTCCTACTACTCTCTAGACTCACCTCCTTGACCCAAACCCTTGGCCAATGATCATGCCATGTGTATAGGACCTAAAAATATTTTTACCAAACATTATTTTGACCAACAAGCATTTATTTAATTTAGGTTTTCAAAAACCCCTGAGTTGGGATTCGTACTACAAGTCTTCAAATTAGGGAAGTTGTTTTGCACCAAATATTTTATTTAAATATCATTATCAAAAATAATTTTGAGAACCACAAGATTATTATTTTAAAATATATTTTACTATTTTATTTAAATACATTTTTCTAAGGAAAGAAATGGTCTTTTATGAAGGAAAAATATTTTTCTTCGTTTAAAAATATGTTAAAAATTTAGGAAAACTCAATGGACATATATATTCCATATATAAGAGTTTCAAGACATGGTCATGTTCAAAATATTGGAAAAACCCTTCAAAACCCTTTTTGTCTGTTTCAACCTTTTGGAATATTTCCATAAGAAATAAATCCCAGTTAAATTATAGCATGTCACGCATGATATATGTGATGATCTTGCCAAGTTTCATCTTAATCCAAGTTGATTTGATTGACCTAAGTATTCCAAAATCATATCTATCCAGATCTAAATTTGAGCAACACTACATTGCCAAGTGTCACTAATTGTGCTCAAATTTTGTGGACATGTTATGATGTTCCAATAATGCATCCACACCAATTGGTGCATCAAGGAAAATAGATGAACTTGTCCAAATCCCCTCAAAACCTTTTGTGCTGATTTCTAGAATTGGGAAACTTTACATTGTGAAGTTTCTCCAATTGATCCCAAACTTTTTGGATATTCTCTAATACTCAAAAAATGCCGCCACGCCAAGTGGTGCATTAGTGGGAATTAATTAGCATGGATTAATATGCAGGAAGCCAGTTTGCCCATTTCTAGGGTTTTTCAAGTCTACATTGGAAACTTTCTCCAAAAATCCCAAATTTGGTGTACAATCTCATTTTCACCTACCATGTGGTCCTGTTAAGTTTCATAGCTCTTGGAATCCATTTGCTAGCCCTAACACCCGTCAAACACCTATTTGCTCACTTGCCAAATCTGTTGCTTTGGCCCCTTCTATTATTCTCCTTGAGCTCAAATTTCTACCACGGTATTCTTTGACCCTATTTTACCTCTGGTACCCTTGCCATCGCCCTGGTCCATTATTGGAGGGTGACTCCCTCTCTCTACCTCTCTTTTTACCATGGCAACACCTCTTTTAACCCTCTTTCAATATTTTTGTTCAAGGCAATGCTCCCGCATCTTTCCAAAACAACTCCAACGTGCTAATGCACCATTTCACGCAAAGAAATGGCATGCTCTTGTGGAAAATATGAGCAGCCTTCTAAAGCTTGATTTTTGGCAGAAATGAAGCCTTGAACTACATGTGCTACCTACACTCCTCTCCCTGGACTAAAACTTGGCAGTCTTGTAGTTCCTCCATGCCTTTGACTGCAAGACATGGTTTCACCAAAATGTACCCCCTAGTAAAAACCCTATTGATAGAGCCCAAGTTTCCTGCTCCAAACTTACCTATAGTAAAAAACAATCTAGCCTACTCCACTCTGGTCGAAATTGCACTGGAAACCTCTGGCACGCATGCCTTGCATGCTAGACACCTTGGCTTGGCCAATGGCTGTTCCCGGGCAAGCTTTAGCGTGGTGACCATGCTCGCTGCATGTACTAATGGCGCTTTACGCCTTGTCTTCTTACTGCAACTCATGTCCGGTAGCGGCAGCTTGTCTCAGTGCTTCAGAGAATCCCCTTTGACCGCTCGAGCCCCTCCGCGATGCCAGCAATCCTCCAAGGTGGCTCTGACATACGTGTTCGCCGCGCCACAACACACCCGAGGCGGACCCAATGCTCCCATCGTTGTTTCCCCCTCGCTTATCTCCCCCTCGAGCCTCAGGGCACCAAGGTCACTCCCCTCCCTCCTAAGCTACCCCTCGGCTGACCTGCTCTCTCTCCCGTGCTCTCTCCCTCCTCGCGTGGCCGCCATGTCACCGTCGTCGCCTCGAGTGAAAGCCGGATGGCCCGACTGACCTCCTCTCCTTTGAGACTCACCGGACCACCAGGGCCCTCTCTCCTTCCCACTCCCCCCATGACCCATTTCCCCCTTATAGACGACCGGTGCATCGTCCCAGCACGCCAACGGTGAGCTCCATCGGGGCCGTAGCTGTGGTCACCCCCGGCCATCTCCGGGGCCATGGGGAACCCTAGCGAGCGTGGCAGTCTGACCCGAGCCCGCTGGTGGCCGAACGGTCGCCCGAATAGGCTTGATCCATCGGGGCAGGCGTCGACGCGCATGCAACCAGGCTCCCTTGCCTCTCCCTAATCCGGTGATAGGAGGAGGACCTGACAGGGTGGCCCGCCGGTCAGCGGCTAAGGCACGTGCCCCCCTATGTTTCAGTGGATGTGCCTCGAGGAAGGTGTAATTCCCGCAATGCACCTTCAACGGCGCCTCATGCCACGCAACTTGGCTGGCCCGATGTCTATATTGCGCCCAGTGCACAGCGAGGCCCCTTTTGGTAAATACTAAGTCATTTCTTCTATATTTATCTAAGATACTAATAAATCCATAATAAATTCATATTAGTTTCAAAAATGTTGATTCAAATTTCTAGGAGCTTCTAAAATATTTGCATATCCAAATATATGCCTTGCACCTTTTTCCACGTATCATTTCCGTAGTATTAATATTCAAATTCTAATTTAAATATTTCAAACCCCACCTTGTAAACCCATAGAACCTTCAAATCAACTCCAAATGGACTGATTCCAATTTCTAGGTGCTCTAAATATCATGCACTATTTTCTAGCCCTAGTCAACATGTTTCTCTCGCATTGTTGCTGCTAGCTAAAATAAATAGCCCCTAATTACCATTTATTCCATGTTATAAAATCCATAGGAAATTCATACCAACTCCAAATCCAATGAAACCACTTCCTAAATGTTTCTAAATGCATGCCCTATTAAACGAGTGCCTCCACTCATTTTTATGAAAATATTTTATGTGTACTTCTTGTGGGGCCACTAATGCCTCCACTTGCTCCGTTCAAAAATCGTTGGTGATCCAAATCCCTTAGAGAAACTTTAGGTAATTTTTCTTATGACCAGAGATGTCCAAGAAAAACAAAACTCCTATTTCTAGAGCACTTTTATTTCCTGCTTGTTGTATGGCTAATTGTGGTTGTTTCCGGCGATAGTTGACAAAGTAGACAAAGTATTCAGAGTTGGACGAGAAGCTATAAAGACCTCGAAGACTTTGGGGAACCACACAGGCAGCCCCTTGACCATGTAGAGCAAATACTTTCATGAATGTCATTTGAAGCATTTTATTCCGATGCATAATACCTGGTTGAATCGGCAACTACCTCGGTGGAATGTTTCTGATAGTCCATTTTGACACTTGCACTTGGGCATAACCCTACCATCTATGAGGTTTGTGCGAGTGGGTGTAGGTAGGTTGCTAGTAATGCTACGCATGGGAATGGGTGCATGCATGGTGACGGTAAAAGGAAAGATGGTTTCAAAGACTTTTCAAAAACCCCATCAGGTGCCACTAATGACCGAGGGAGATGTGTTGAGCTAGGTAACCACTTGATAAAGAGGTGGTGTACTGACACAAGTTGTGTGGGTGGTTTCGAAAAAGGGGTTAGATTTAAGATTTGTCAACCGTCCCAACCTTACGTGTGCAACCAGATTACCCCTTTATGGGACGGGGCTTTATTGTTTACTATGGTTGATGCTAGCAGAGAGCCCGTATTACTAGTGGCGGGAGTGGCATGGACATTCTCGAGATGGGGTCATGCCAGGTAGGGCCTCCATGAGCTGTTTTTACACGCGCGGGGAACACCGTTGCGTTCCCTCATTGATGGTACCATCTGGAGCGAGTCTCGTATGATGTACATCATGAGGGATGGCACCAACGAGTGGAATGTTTGTTAGTGTCGCTAGGGGAAAGGCATTGTTCGGGTGCTTACCTCGGGTATGTTATATAGCGTGGGTCGTGGATGACACGGAAGTTCCCCGAGTCTTGTGGGTACAGTGTGCAACCTCTGCAGAGTGTAAAACTATTCGAATAGACATGTCCATAGTCAAGGACAGTTGGGTGGTGCTGCTTAAACTATGTCTAGGAGTTTTTGTTAAAAATCAAGTGTGCGTGTGTGTGTGGGGAAGGTGGCAGTACGAGAAATGAGCTAATTCAAATGACTTTGCATGATGGGAGAACCAGGGTCATTCAACCCTCAGTTGATATTGATATATGTAACCTGTTCACTGGGTTACCGATATGCCTTATGATGCATGTCACACAAGTATTTGATCATGTTATTGCACTTGGGAAAAATCTACTTTCCGCAAAAATAGCATACCAGTGTTATGTCGTGTTCCATTATTGCCTTGTTCCACAACATGGGTTGCTTGCGAGTACATTCAAAGTACTCATTAGATTGCTACTGGTTATTTCATTGACCGGCTAGGAAAGAACAGGAGATGGTGAAGAATACCTTGGTGATGTTCCTGCGAGCTAGGATGCTTCCCAGTGAGAATGCATGTAGGGTTAAGGAAGATGGCATGGGTTGACGCGATCCTTGAAGATTTCCATTGCTAAAAGGTATGTATGGATGTAAGACTCTTGTTAGTGAGCATTGATCTCTAGGATCACTATACTCATGGATTCGGCGATCTTAACCTACAAGTCAGGGTCCCCACAGCCGAACGGTGTGATCACAGTCATAAGTGACCCTAACAGAGCCCTTCGAGCTGAAATAAAACAGCATCCCTAGCCCTTGAGGTACTTGCAGAAACCCTCACCGCGGAAGAGCTCACCATACCCTACTCCATAGTGGACAAGGACGATGTGATCCTTGGCAAACGGCTCAAGTCCATATCCTTTAAACGTGCGGAAGGGATCATCAAATTTTAGGAACATCCAACGGACCACAGCAAAACAACGTCCATCGGAGATCAGCTGGACCCCACAATCGACGAGGTGTTGCACATTTTTTGCACGAAAATTGGGACATCTTCGTGTGGCACCCCTCAGACATGCGAGGAATCCCTCGAGGGCTAGCCGAACGCAACCTGGATACAATAGCATGCTTGAAACGTGTCAAGCAGGCCTTGCACCGATTCTCCGATCCAAACGTCAAGCCATGGGCGAGGAACTCGCCAAACTTCTAGAAGTTGGGTTCATCAGAGAAATCAACATCCTGACTGGTTGGAAAATTTGGTCATGCTACCAACGAAGGACAAATCTTGGCGTGTATGTGTCAATTTCAAAGACCTCAATAAGGACTGCCCTAAAGATCCTTTCGCCTTACCCCGAATAGACCTAATCATCAACGCAACGACCAAACACGACTATCCGTGTTTCCTTGACGCCTATTCTGTATACCATCAGATTAAAATGAAGGAATCCGATCAGGATGCAACCACCTTCGTAAATCTCTATGGACCATTCTACTTTAACACAATGTCTGTTGGGTTAAAGAACCCGGGCGCCACTTACCAGCGCATGATCCAAACATGTTTGGAAAAAAATCATGAAAACAGTAGAGGCATACGTGGACAACGTGGTCATCAATACAAAGCACGTGGACCAGCTGGTAGATGACCTCACGCATACCTTTGCCAGCCTACAAGAATATGATATACGGCTTAACTCGGACAAGTGTGTCTTTGAAGTCCGAGCCGACAAACTTCTTGGATTCATCGTGTCGCAAAGAGGTATAGAGGCCAATACGGCCAAGATCCGAGCTCTGTCACAACTTGAGGTTCCTACAAAGCTAAAGCATGTCCTACAATTGGCAGGCTATGTGGTGGCTTTGAGCCGGTTTGTCTCTCGCCTCAATGAGAAAGTACTCCCACTTTACAGGTTGATTAAAAGGACCGATAACTTCGAGTGGACCGACAAAGCTGTGACTACTCTAGAGGAAATCAAAATGCTACTCGCCAGCAACCCCATCCTAGCAGCACTTTGCGCGGGAGAACTGATGTTTCTATACATCTCGGGCACAAATCATGTGGTCAACGCGGTCCTCGTCGTAGAATGGGAGGCCGAGGGGCACCAACTACGGATACAAAGGCCAATCTATTACGTGTCTGAAGTTCTTACCCCATGCAAAACCAAATACCCACATTATCAGAAGATCACTCATACGTCCCCAACTTATATATAATTTTTTATTGTTCCATGTTATTATACTATATGTTTTGGATGTTTTATATGCATTTATATGTTGTTTTATATTATTTTCGAGACTAACCTATAAATCTAGAGCCTAGTGCCAGTTTCTGTTTTTTCCACATGTTTTGAATATTGCAGATAAGGAATATTAAACGGAGTCAAACGGAATATAATCTCCGAAAAGTTTTTTCTTGGACCAGAAGACACGCAATAGACTTGGAGAAGGGGACAAGACAGTTGTCGAGAGGCCATAAGCCTGCAGGGCGCGCCCTGAGGGGAGGTCGCGCCCCTGGCTTGAGGGCCCCCTGCAGGTCTCCTAACTCTAATTCTTGGCCTATAAAATCCCAAATATTCCCGAAACGCAAGAGGGAACCACGAAAATACTTTTATGCCGTCGGGAGCCTCTGTTCATGAAAGATCCAATCTGGGAGTTTTTCTGGTAATCTGCCGGAGAGGGAATTTATCATGGAGGGCATCTACATGAACTCCATTACCCCCCCCCCCATGATGTGTGAGTAGTTCACCACAGACCTACATGTCCATAGCTAGTAGCTAGATGGCTTCTTCTCTCTCTTTGATATTCAATACCATGTTCTTCATGATCTTCATGGAGATCTATCCGATGTAATACTCATTTACGGTGTGTTTGTCAAGATCCGATGAATTGTGAGTTTATGTTCAGATTATCCATGAATATTATTTGAGTCTCTACTGAATTCTTATATGCATGATTTCAAATATTTGCAAGCCTCTTCGAATTATTTGTTTGGTTTGGCCAACTAGATTGGTAATTCCTGCTATGGGAGAAGTGCTTAGTTTTGGGTCCAATCTTGCGGTGTCCTCACCCAGTAACAGTAGGGGTGGAGAGGCACGTATTGTATTGTTGCCATCAAGCGCAAAAAGATGGGGTTTTCATCATATTGCTTGAGTTTATCCCTCTACATCATGTCATCTTACTTAATGCGTTACTCTGTTCTTCATGAACTTAATACACTAGATGCATCGAGGAGTCGGTCGAAGTGTGGAGTAATAGTAGTAGATGCAGAATCGTTTCGGTCTTCGTAATTATTTTCTTTTCTATCAATTGCTCGACGGTAATTTGTACACCCACCGTATTATTTTCCTTTATGAGAGAAGCCTCTAGTGAAACTTGTGGCCCGGTTCTATTTTCCATATCATATTTTCCGATCTGTAAACCAAAAATACTTTGCTGCAATTTATTTACTTTAGTTTTACTATCAGATCTATCAATATTTTATACCCATCTCTATAACATCTCATCCTTGCAAATAACTCTGAAGGGATTGACAACTCCTTCATAGCGTTGGGTGCAAGTGTTTGATTATTTGTGTAGGTACTACTGTTGGATTCTTGCTTGTTCCTCCTACTGGATTGATACCTTGGTTCTCAACAAGCTGAGGGAAATACTTATCTAATTCGTTGCTTCACCCTTTCTTCTTCAAGGGAAAACCAACGCAACCTCAAGAGGTAGCAATCACCTACACAGTGTTTATGCCATCATGCAAGCTCATGCACTACTTCCAAGAGTGCATGGTCACAGTAGCGTACGAGGTCCCCCTAAATGACATCATTAACAACAAGGAATGCGTTGCCAAAAACTGTGCCGGGTCGTCACATACTAAGTATGTGTCCGGAACTCTTGCATTAGCCGAGGACTCGGATTTTGATGGCTACCGGAAAATTTGGAAGAATATTCGGGTAAAGATGGTTACGTACATCTCCTGAATATTTCGGCTAAGGGTCAGGGGCAGTCAGGCAATCACTACTGTGAAAAAGGGAATCATGGATATATATACCTCTTGGCTGAAGGGGCGGCCGATATGTTCTCTATCGTTGCCACTTGTCCGGGAATCCTCTGCTCGCTTGATGTAGCTCAGCTTGTATAGCTCAGCATGGAGTTTGGCGCGTGGACTGCCGACCTTTAAGGTTGGAGCGAGGAGCATTTGAGATGACGGGAGGTATAGCTCCTCTCTGAGTACTAGTTTTCCTCTTGTTTGTGGTGGACGATTAAAGAGGCCCAGGGTGGTCACCCTAGAGGGCCACCTTGACCTCGTCGACGCTTTACTCGTAAAATACTCTATCCTCAAAATCGATTGAAAGCTCCAGATCCTCATGGAATTTGGGGTCGTCATTGCGGGAGTAGTCATCGGGTTGAGGGGTGGGACAGTCGTCTATCTCAATCCAACGCCTCCAAGTCTATTGAGAAAAGGAAGGGATTATTGATCGGTAAAACCAAGTATAAGTGTTCGGACTATGGAATCATAATCACACTTACCCATTCAATGGGATTGTCTGGCGAGTAGCCATCCCTGACAGTAAGGTGGACTAAATTCTCTTTTCCCCCTTAAAGAGGTCGGCCAAAATGTCCACCAAAGCCTCTTGATTATTTGGCCCTTGTCGCCTGGAACGAGTGGTGTCGCTTGTCCCGTTGTAGCGCCAGTAGGGGTGCTTGCGCTGTTGGAGTGGCTGGACACATCGGGTAATTGTTGCGGCCATCACCTTGATGATGGTCATCCCACTGTGAGAAAGTAACCTCACCTTGGTGGCTAGGCGCTATACTTCGGGGCTCTCTTCTTGGTAGGGACTGACCGACCGCCAGCTAAACCTCTTTTTCAAGGAGACCTCGGAGTATTTGGGAAGACCCCTCCGAACTGGGTCGAATAATGGAACGTCCTCAATATAAAACCATTCCGAAGACAACTCACTGGTTTCCTTTTTTGGAGTCCCGGCCGGGTATCAAGTTCTGTCTTTATGCCACACTTCAGCTCCACCCAATTCCCGAATTGACGTTCCCCTAGTTTGGGGAACGAGGTAGAAGTACTTCCTCCGGAGGTTGAAGTGGGGCTCGCAGCCGAAGAACATCTCGCATAGGGATACGAAGCGTGAGATGTGAAGGATCGAGCTAGGGGTAAGGTTGTGAAGCTGGAGCACGTAGAACTTGAGTAAGCCCCTCGGGAAAGGGTGGACCAGAAAACCCATACCCCGTAGCAGGAAAGAAACAAAGGAGATCCTTTTTCCCTTTTGCGGGGTCGGTAAATTCTCTGCGAGGGCCTAGCCATTGGTAAAGATCAGTCTAGCACGGGTAGGTGCGAGATCCGACGTGGGAAGATATCCTTGTACTTCATGGTTGTGCAACTCGAGCAGGGAAATGGAATAGCTTGCCCAATCTCCCAGGAGAGGGCCAAAGGGACGCGAGGAGGAACCCGCCATAGCTTTGGGCGTTGGAGCTCTAGGGTTTTTTCTTGGTGGTGTCTGAGGGGTGATGGTCACCAAGGACAGGTGTGATGTGTTTATAAAGGGCATTTTCCCCTCGCGGTTATAAGAATCGGTTCCGAGTAGGACTGCTAGATTTCTTGTCCTCATTAATGCGCACATGAATTGAGTGATGCTATCTCTCGAGCAGAAAGTTTGGAGGTCGTGGGCCCCGTGAAGCTTTGGTTATCGAGATCTGGTCAATGACTCATCGTCGTTTCACAAATAAGGGGAGATCGAGGAACCCGCCTTGCAAGCCGATCACTCTCGGTGCAAGAAGCTTTCGAAGACCATGTACATCAGCGTTGGATGCATGTTCTGGGGCTACTGAGGGAGTCCTGCAGTAAGGGATCCTCGGATGGTCGGCCCATCTTTTATAGGTCAACCACATGGGTCGTATTATCAAAGAATGGAGTGCATGACAACTTTGTGTTCAAGAAGGAAAGCTCTGAAGACTAACATATTGTCCAAGTTTAGTACTCTACATCGCCGCCTATGCCCTCGACTCAATGTCGGTTGTATGTAACCCTAGGGACCCCTGGTATGTATATAAACCAGAGGGTTTCATCCACATAGGCCAGTTGATTCATCTAGGGTTAAGCTCGTACGATCTTGAGGTATATCAACTCTGTAATCCTCATACGCCATCAATATAATCAAGTAGGACGTAGGGTTTTACCTCATCGAGAGGGCTCGAACGTGGGTAAATAGTGTCTCCTTCGTATCCTCCAACCCATTGATCCATGATCCACAGTTCAGGACCCCCTATCCGAGATCCGCCGGTTTTGACACCGACACGAGGAAGGCAAGAAAGTTTGATAAGAAGGATGCAGAATTCATTCGAGAGGAGAGTGTGCTTAAGAGGAGAACCGTGAGAAACGAGTATGCTAGCCTTGATGCTAGGAAAGCACCTGAGTCTACCAAAGGAGGAGCAAAATCTCATGAGGCCCCTAACACCTCCAAGAAATCAAGGCAAAGAAGTCAGGACAGAAAATGCATAGAACAAGGTTTTTAAAAGCTAGCGTGCACCATTCTACTCCATAATATCCTAATCATGAGGAGGAACAGGAAGATGAGGTTCCTGTTGCTAAAGCGCCTCCTTCCAAGCAAAGGAAGCTTATGAAGGATACCATGCCAAGTAAGACGGATTTAGAGGGCAAACACTCTGCTCCTAAGGCCAAGCCTACAACAACTATGCGAGTAGCCTTGAAGCCTAAGAGGACTAGTAGAGATATTCCAAGTGCTGATAAGAACAAGGGTTCTACCTCCATGGATGCTTCCGAGGAAGAAGAAGAACTTGTTGTTTTGAGGAAGCTCAGGCCTCATGTGCCATATCATAATGATGATCATCTAGTGGTAGAGAACATGAGGGAGAGAAAGTATCAAGGTCTCAGAAAGTGGAGGGCTGCTGACCCCGATGCTATCAAGAGAAGACCAGTTGTTGATGCGCGCTTCCACACTAAGGAGAAACAAGATTTTATGAGACTGTGTTGCTATACAAGAGTCCATCTATCACTGACATGAGATATATTGATTCAAAGTTCATCAAGGAGAATTAATACTACTTCCCTCATGTGCTAGCAAACTTCAAGGCCATTAACAGTGATATTTTTGTTGACACATAGTTGAAAGCTTGGAATGATGCGATGATTATGAAATTCTATTTCACAACACATTTTTATCCATATGGGAAGATCATATGGATGACTAGGGTCACCAAGTACCAGTCGTCGTTGAAGAGTGGGATGCCATCTTAGGAGCCCCAAAGGTGGAAGAAGGAGATATTGGTGTGTATTCTGAATCCAAGATGAATCACAACTCAATGGCAAACATGTATAACCCAATTCCTGAGGAGTATCTGAAGGCCGACAAGCTAGGCTAAGTTTACTTCTTTCAACCAGGATTGCCTACCACCAACACCATTCTTAGGCATACTTTGATGCCCAAATTAGGTGATGACAAGATGGTCAGATGCTATTCAATCAAGATGATGCATCATGTGGATAGCCACACCAGGATCAGAGTTATGTATCTGATTGTGGATACTATCAAGAGGACTGCACCTGACCAGAAGAGGTCATGTGGATATGCTTCGTACATTCAGATGATCATCGATTCCAAAATTACAAAGAGCCAATATCTACTTGATAGACAACACGTGCCCCTACAGCCATAGTTTTAGGATAATGTCGTGGTGATGGAGCCAAGTCATCCCATTTCAGCTACTGCACATGCTGAGATTGAGGATGAGGCCTGGGCAGAGGCAGCCAGAGCCACTAGTGCTCAGATGCCAAGGACAAAGGGTGACCAAATGGCATATCTCATCAGTACTATCCAAGGGATAGAGAGGAACGTGAGTGAGATTCTCAAGAACCACCAGATCCTTGAGAGGATAGTGGAAACAAATTTTCATCACCTTGCTGTCAAGGTGCCTAAGGTGACCACCATGGTCAACAAGTTGAAGCATGAAGTGGATGATGTGCCAATCCCCATCTCTTGTGATGATGATGATGACAGTGAGAAAGTCGGGGACTAAGGGGTCCTCGGGCCAATTATCTGTACTCATGGACCAGACTCTTGGACCGTTCGATCCTCATTAGTGGGATTGGAATCAAGATGGACTCTCAAGAAGACTTGGCGTACAATCCAAGGCGATGTCGTGATCTGCATATTCCTTTATTATTGTAACCGACTTTTTGTAACCCTAGCATCCCTGGTATCTATATAAACCAGGGGGCCAAAGTTCGTAGGACACATTAAAATCATTAAGATTAGGGTTTTAGACCGCAATAGTTGATCTCGAGGGACATCATCACTGTACTCCGTACTACTTCATGAATACAACAAGAGAAGGACATAGGGTTTTACCTCTATTAAGACGGCCCGAACCTGGGTAAACATCATCTCCTTCGTCCCTTGTTACCCATCGATCCAAGATCCATAGTTCGGGCCCCTACTTGAGACCAGCCAGTTTTTACATCGCCATTGGTGCTTTCATTGAGATCTCCGATGTGGGATCATCAGAAGGATCGATGACTCGCTTGGTCACTAGCAAAAACATCAAATACGAGGATATCTTCATCTCCGACCAATCCCCTACATTTGGCAGTACCACCCCGTGCTTCAACGCGGTTCATCACGAGATTAACGGGTTCACCCCGGGCCGGGGATTCAAGTTCGGCTATTTGGAGTACGTAACCGACACCCAATGGTATTTTATCCTTTCTGAGGTCTCGGCTTTGGCCAAGGATCTCGAAATCTCTGATGCCTTAATTTGGGTCTTCTCCCCGACCTCGAGTCGGGGATAGAGTTTACTCCTGATCCGGCCTCGTGCCCGGATCTGACAATGGTGTTCGGAAGCCCGGGGGTAACCTCTCCCGAACACACTTCCTATACTGACGAACTGGAGGTCAACTCCGCGAGAGATCTGAGGACTAGTCCAGTAAATCTCTCGTTGTCAAACAAGACGATGACCCAAACCCAAGCCATCGATAGTTCGGATGGTTCGGTCCTGATCCTGGATCCCTCCGGCTCTGAGACTAGGTGCGGGGAACTTTATTCTCCACCAACCACCCACTTCATAGCCACTATTGAACATTTAACCGACCTGTTAGACTTATCCTCCGAGGAAGCCGAAGATATTGACACGACTATCAAATCACCTAGTCCTCCCGTAACGGGATGATGGACTGCCACCTACACGTCTGATGTCTACATGGTGGATACCCCTAGGGATGAGGGCGCCAGGGAGTAAAGCGATGATGAATCCCCAGTCAAAAACAGTTGCGACAACCTCGTCAAGCGCCATCGCTAGCACAAAGTGCCTAAAGCTCGTAAGGGAAAGGAAAGCAATGTAGGAACTAGAGATAACCTCAACTGTGAGGACCCAAACCCAACCCATCGATAGTTTGGATGGTCCGGACCCAATCCAAGATCCTTCTGGCTCTAAGACTGGGTGCGAGGAACTTTATTCTCCACCCACCACCCACTTCATAACCACTATTGAAGATCTAACCAACCTATTAGACTTATCCTCGCAGGAAGCCGAAGATATTGACACGACTATCATATCACCTAGTCCTCCCTTAATGGGACGATGGACTGCCACCTCCACGTACGACGTCTACATGGTGGATACCCATAGGGACGAGGGCACCACGGGGAAAACCGACGATGACACCTCGATCAAAAACAATGGCGACGAACCCATCAAGCCTCATCGCTCGTGCAAAAAGGCTAAAGCTCGTAAGGTCAAGGAAAGAAACGCGTGAACCGGAGATAACGTCAACCGTGAGGATACAGAGAATCCTGCCGAATCCCTAGAACCTGCAAACCCCGAATATGACCCCAACCTACCGGTCAAGAAGTATTCAGGCGGCAACTCATAGCCACTGCTCAGAGCCTTAAGCTAAAGCATAGGCAGCTTAAAGCCGAACAGGACTCCATCGCCGAGAGATGGACAAAAGTACTGGCCGCCAAAAAGGGATACCGACAAGAAAGACACGGACAAACTAAAAGCTACACACGTCATCGCTTGTTCCCAGAATTCCAAGACAAGCCTTTAAGACCGCACCACCCAGGTTCGTACAAGACGATCAACCAGACTGCCCTCGTCGAGGATGGGGCATGAGAAAGGAACCGACTCAACTCGAAGACCCATTTGACCAGCCATAGAACATTAAGAGTAGAATAGGATAGACAAGATCTATTTACGGATCTAGGAGCCACGCTCCCGTTAGACACGACAAGTACCAAGGTCGGCCCAATCAGAGTGATGGAGTTTGGGATCAGCATCGCGCCAGGATCTCGTTCGATCTCCAGCATGATACAACTCAGATAAGGGGTGCTGCCCAGCCAGTGCGCTTCACAGATGAGGTGATGCGACATCTGTTCCCCAAAGGGTTTAAGTCCATAAATATCGATCAATACGACAGGACAATAGACCCGGTCGGGTGTATCGAATATTTCCTTATAAACATTCACATGGCTTGCGGAGATGACGTCCATGCAATGAAATACTTACAACTAAAGCTCAAAGGGCCAGCTAGGCACTGGTTGAACAGCCTCCCAGAAAACTCCGTTGGGAGTTGGGAGGATCTCGAAGATTCCTTTCAAGACAACTTTCAGGGCACTTATGTCCGAACACCTCGGTTCGATGACTTGAGCCACATCATCCAGCAACCCGATGAGCCATCTCGGCAATTCTGGAATAGATTCCTCACCAAGAAAAATTAGATTGTTGATTGTTTGGACGCCGAGGCCTTAGCTTCGTTCTGCAACAATATACAAGACGAATGGCTAGCCCGGACGCTCGGACAGGAGAGGCCGAGGACAATGGTTGCTCTCATTTCTGTCATGACCCGCCATTGTGCGGGAGAGGATACTTGGCTAGCATGTCGGAACAACCCTCCCTCAAACCCCGACACTTCTATAGTCTGGGATAGCAATGAAAATACACGACACAAGAAGAACAAGCATTGACATGGCAGTGGTGAAGCCGATGACATGGCAAACAAGAACAAGAGTTCACACAACTTTGGAAGTGTCTACAAGCGCCGAACCATCTAGATCTTTATAAGGACATTGACCATCAAGCCATCGACCTTCAACCAGACCTGACTTATCGTGAGAGGCCGATCCGCATCCTGGACGAAGCCGAGCGTTGTACAAGAAGCCGCACCATCAAGTACTTCAATTTTCGGTGGAGCAACCACACCGAAAAAGAACCCGCATGGGAATGTGAAGACTATCTCCGATCTGAATTTCCATACCTTTTTAGGACCTACCTTAGGAATCTCAGGGACGAGATTCTTGTAAGGGGGATAGGTCTGCCACACCCTATTTTTACCTCACTTCAAGGTAGCCTGTTCAAAATCTGAGTTTATTAGAACTTTTTAAGCAAGTGTTATGAGTGCCATGGATGCTATTGTTTGGATGTATGCTTGCATGAGTGGATCCAAAAACCATATTTTTATAACATGATATTTTCACAAAAACTTTTTTCTCATTTTTGACTATTCCAAAACCTTGCTTCGGGTTACACTCCAAGTCCCTGATGTCAAGGGAGTGCCTACACCCAAAGATGGTATTCTGGTTTTAGCACTATTAGAACTCTCCAAAATCATAAAATAATTATTTTACAAAATATTTTCTTATTTTATTTTCATGTCCTTTTGTGTGGCTAGAAATGATATTTCTGTATGAAAAATTACCTTTTTCCTTAGAAAAATCGTAGAAAATTTGGAGATACTCAGAGGACATATATTTTCCATACATAAGATTTTCAACCCCGATTTATGTTCAAAATATTTGAGCACATCCTTGAAAACCTATTCTGTCAGTTTTAACCTTTTGTAAATTCCTAGAAAATTCTAGCATGCTTCCCAAGCTATATTTGGTGACCATACCAAGTTTCACCTCATTCCAAGGTGGTTTGGTTCACCAAATAATCCTAAGACCCTTTGTGTCCAGAATCAAGTTGTAGCAACTCTACATAGAAAAGTTTGTCTAAATGGCTTGAAACTTTGCAGCAGTGCTCAACACCCCAAATGAGGAGTCCTTGCCAAAACTTGGATTTGTAGGGATTAATTTACCCATATTCCCTTTGGAATGGATAGAACTGCCTCTTTGGGGGTGATTCTAAGTTTGCACTGCCAAACTTGTGCAATGAAGCTCAAATTTGGTAGAGCATCCTATTTTTGCATCAAATCCAATCTTGTTAAATTTTATCATCGGTGGTGAGGTGTAGCTACCCCAAACACCTGTCGAACACCTTTTGCGAGCTTGGTAAATCAGCTCTTAACTCACTCTACACCCACACCCTTTCCACCAAACTCTTAGTCTAAGCAGCCAGCACCACTCCTCAACTGCAAACGAGTGGTCCCTCTTTGGTTCCAAGCAGAAGAGCAAAAATCTTCATTTTAGTTTCTGGATCAAGTCTGGCATCACCTCTTTAACCACTCCCTTTGACAAACAGTGAGTCCGTCGGCTCTCAAACGGCTAGGGATCACCTAACCCAACCCCAGGACATGCCAGACACAGCCAAAGCGCCCGGAGCGCGCCATCATGCTGTGGCATGCCAAAACAGCGCTCTAGGTACGCTACAGGGCGCACCCGAGGCAAAGGTGGCCAGCCCCGGCCGGTTCAAACCTCCCCTCGATGCCTCTCCACGTCACCCACAACCCTCCTGCATCGGGGCAGCTTGAGGGCCCCTCCTCCCCCTCTCTGTTGACCGAAGAGATGCGTGCCCGCGCGCGCCATATTCGGCTAGAAGAACACGGCCACACAGCACGCGCGCTCCTCGCTCTCTCCCTCCCTCTCAGTGAGTCACTCGGGTCCTAAACCACGTCTGGAATATCGTGGTTTCGACCCTGAGCTCTCTCTGCCTCTCCTGCGAGGCACGGTGAAACCACCGACGCTTCCCGCTCGGTGCACCATCACTAGCCTATAAATAGGCCCTCCCCCTCGCTCTAGCACCCTCACCCCACTCCTCCAGAGCCCCAATCGAGCCCCTAGCCACTCCATTCGAGCACAGTGAGCTCCGATGCTCGAGCTCGACCGAGGCCCCGCCGCTTCAGAGCTGCGTCGATCTCGGGCTATAGGCCAGCTCTCGCGCTCCTCTCACCTCCTCCGCGATCGTAGTGAGCTCAGGGAGCTTCTCCACCACTACCTCGAGCGAATCTTTGCCCGTAGCACCCATTTCCTCCACCTCCCGAATTGGCTCCGCCGCTGGCACCTCGTCGCCGGTATCCAGGGCCTCCCCGTCATTCCCTCGACCACCAGCAGGTAGGCGACGACGTGTTGGTTCCACTCCTGCGGTCGTTGAGGCGTGAGGGCGTCGGTGTCGCCGCCGGCGTGCCTCCCCTCGCCTCTCTCCAGAGGAGGAAGACGACTCCGACGGGCGTGCCCCATCTGTTGGTGGCTCATCTCTTCCCCTCTCTCCTCTCTCAGCCGCTAATCGCAAGGTCCCACGCGTCAGGTTTGAACCGGAGGGCACGCACGCCTGGGCTGGCTGGCTAGTTGGCCAGTTGGGCCGGCCCAGCCACTGGCCGAGCAAGGCAAGGGCTGAGCCCCTTTTTATTTTTTGATTTTTAATGTGTATTAAAAGTTTTTTGTAGAGTTTGTTATTTAATTAAACTAAATTATTTTTCCACCACAATTCTTCTGAAAATGAGTAGAATTTAATAGAGTTGTTGTACAATTTTTTGGACAACTTTTCTGTATAGTTATAATTAAAAGGCTTATTTTGAATACTATAGATCGTGATAAATTGATTTTTATAAATAATATTTCACCAAAACTAGAGACAAATATTTGAAAAACTATAATATAGATTTATCACAATAGGATAACATTTTTAAAGTGAATTTGTGTTCAGTTTTTGAGTGAGGTACTTATTTTTTTATTATTATTACGATCATAGCTTCCACGTTTGATGAAGGAGTTGGAATCGAAGACCTCGGATACCTAGCTGACCAAGGCAAGTAGCCCTTTGACCATGTTTGAGGAAAATATTATTTGCATGCTAAGTAGAGCAATTATTCCCGGTGCATACGATCATGAGTATTCGGTAAATCATCGATATGATGTTACTGATGGCTCCTCGAGAGCCCTTGCATTTGAGCATGATCCTACCACCTATGAGGGTCACGCTAATATTTTGTTGACAAGTAGACAGTAGTGCTACGCATAGTAGAAGCATGAGCATGATGATGGTAAATATCAAAGATTTACGGAATCGCCGTCGGAGGAAAGTATTTCCCTCAGTTTGAGAACCAATGTATCAATCCGGTGGAGGAGTATCTCAAGAACCTGCACAAACACAAAAGATTGCACCCAACACTATGAAGGGGTTGTCAATCCCTTATAGATTGTTTGCCAAGTGAGAACTGAAAGCAACAAAGTAACAAAGCAAAGGAAAAGCGGAGGTGTAAACGATGGATGTGAATAGACCCGGGGGCCGTAATGTTTACTAATGGCTTCTCTCATGAAAGCAAGTAGACGGTGGGTGAACAAATTACTGTCGAGCAATTGATAGAACCGCGTAAAGAAGTGACGATATCTATGCAATGATTATATCTATAGGCATCACGTCCAAAACAAGTAGACCGATACTTTCTGCATCTACTACTATTACTACACACTATCCAGCATGCATCTAGTGTATTAAGTCCATAAGAACAGAGTAACGCCTTAAGCAAGATGACATGATGTAGAGGGATAATCTCAAACCAATGATAAAAACCCCATCTTTTTACCCATGATGGAAACTACTTGATGTGTGCCTTGCTGCCCCTACTGTCACTGCAAATGTCACCACATGGCAGAACCCAAAACCAAGCACTTCTCCCATTGCAAGAATCATAGATCTAGATGGAAAAACAAAACCCAAGACTCGGAGAGACTTACAAGGATATCAAATCATCCATATAAGAAATCAGAAAAGACTAAAATATATATCATAGATAATCTGATCACAAATCCACAATTCATCGGATATTGACAAACACACCGCCAAAGAAGATTACATCGGATAGATCTCCATGAAGATCATGGAGAACTTTGTATTGAAGATCCAAGAGAGAGAAGAAGCCATCTAGCTACTAACTACGGACCCATAGGTCTGAAGTGAACTACTCACGAGTCATTGGAGGGGCAATGATGATGATGAAGAAGCCCTCCAACTCCAAAGTCCCCTCCGGCAAGGCGCCGGGAAGGGTGTCCAGATGAGATCTCGTGGAAACGGAAGCTTGCGGCAGCTGAAAAGTATTTTCGAGACTCCCCTCATTTTTTGCGGAATATTTGGGAATTTATAGGCCAAAGACCTAGGTCAGGGGGCGGCCACGGATGCCACAAGCCTGCCCACCGCCGCCTCCCCCTGGTGGCGGAGTAGGGGCTTGTGGGCTCCTTGGAGCCCACCTGGCTTGGCCCAAAAGCCCCCTGGTCTTCTTCCGTTCGGGAAAAATCATTTCGGAGTTTTTCTTCCGTTTGGACTCCGTTCCAAAATCAGATCTGAAAAGAGTCAAAAACACGGAAAAAACAGGAACTAGCACTTGGCACTGAATTAATAAGTTAGTCCCAAAAAAGATATAAAAGGTACATAAAACAACCAAAGAAGACAAGATAACAACGTGAAACCATAAAAAATTATAGATACGCTTGAGACGTATCAAGGTGTCACCTTGTTTTTCTTCTCGTCATAGGCGGCTTGGTATTTACTCAAATCCAAGCTAGCTGCCAGTTGAGTCGCCGAGAAGCGATATTCTATGATAACTCGGTGGTAGTCCACCCCGGTGAACTCTGACCCATCATCCTTTAGCTCAGTGTAGCCAGCGGCTATTTCTTCTAGTTTGAACTCCGGGGCATAGGCTGAACACCAACTCAGGGTGTTCAGGAGTCCTTTCCGGGCGGCTGATCTTTTCAGTTCCTCTATTTGAGGAGGCAATGTGGACAGATAGCCGAGCATGTGCTTGATGGTTCTGACTGGCTCCTTGCTGCCCATCACCGCCATAATCGTCAGCACGCCCCTGGTATATAGCTGCTCGATGAAAGTATATATAGCCTTTAGCTTCAGCATGTAGTCGCCTAGAAGATTGGCGGCTTGTGAACCTACAAAGGACACATCAGTATTTGATAGTTTTTTTTGGAGACCAGATTATTTCTTCAACAGGCAAGGGTTAATGCTTACCAAACATAGCGACAGTCATGTTGCAAATGTTCTTTTTTAAGCCGGAAAGCTCTTGTTGGGCAGCTTCCAATTTTTCCTCAGCTTCCTCAACACGCTTAAGCATGGCGGCTTGGTCAGCTTTGGCTTTCTTCTCTAGTTTTTGATGGTCAGCCTTCATCCTCTCCTGCTCAGCCAGAATCAAGCGGTATTTCCTCTCCGACTCAGATTGTGCATCCTGTTGTTCAGTCAGATTCTTCTTTAAGTCGGCTAAAGCCGACTCAGTCTGGGTCATAGACTCCTGAACACAAAATTTGGGGAGACAAGTTTCAACATTATTGCAAGCAATACTCCTGACACTTGGGGGCTAATATATGATTTTATTCAAAGTCATATCGTATTTGAGACCCGGCTCATCTTTCAAAACATGACCCGGCCCTTGGGGGCTACAGGTTGAAGATTTTAACTATATCCAAGACCCGACTCATCTTTCAAAACATGACCCGGCCCTTGGGGGCTACAGGTTGAAGATTTTAAGTGTATCCAAGACCCGACTCATCTTTCAAAAGATGATCCGGCCCTTAGGGGCTACATGTTGAAGATTTTAACTATATGCAAGACCCGTCTCATCTTTCAAAAGATCACCCAGCCCTTGGGGGCTATAGGTTGGAGATTTTAACTATATTGAAGACCCGACTCATCTTTCAAAAGATGACCCGGCCCTTGGGGGCTACAGGTTGAAGATTTTAACTATATTCAAGACCCGGCTCATCTTTCAAAAGATGAGCCGGTCCTTGGAAGGCTAATGGGTGGAAGAGAATACATAAGTAGACGTACCTCATGCTTAACCTTCATAAGATGAATCAAGCTTTTTTTCATCTCATAATCCCTCTCTAGGTGACTTACGAAGCCACAACAAAGTTGGTAAAATTCCAGCTTCTCCTAATGGGGGAGCTTGAATTTACTGGTGTCTTGATCAGGGGAAGGACGAGATTCCTTGGAGGTATGCTTGGACAGTACCGCAACTGGAGGAGTGGAGTAGCCAGTACCGGTGACTATGACATCATCTGGATCTTCGGTCGCCTTGAGAGGGCTTGGCGGGTTAACCTTGGGAGCAGTTTCCTTCAAAATTACGGGCGAGTCATCCCGGACATCGGGAATATCGTCCACAGGAATATCATGAGCCGCCGCTTGCTCCTCATCAATCTCTGGGACAGAGGCGCTCGTGCCTAAGGCTTCAGTTGTTTTAGGAGCCGAAGATAAGTCGCCAGTTTTCCTTCTCTTGGCTTGTGCTCTTAGACAAAGGCACCAAGATTAAAAGCACATACCATTATTTAGAAGAAATTGGGATTAACAAAGGGAATCACCCTTGCACACGAACCATCGGCGGGAGAGATGATATTGCTGAGTCGCGAGATGTAGGGGGAGAAGTCTGGTAGAATAAAGGCTTAAAAGTTAAAGAAGTTGCGAGTCATATTTTACACAAGGAAGGGTATGATAAAACAAAAGTGTACTTCGCTGGTGCGCTTCTGACCGGTTGTCTTCTGAGGCAGTTCGGAGATTAAGTCGCCAGACTGACTACGGGTTTTGCGCTTGGGGGTTATCTTGCTTTCTTCAAAAGGAAATCAGGGTCCATATAAGCATATGTGTGAGACACGAGAACTTTCCCACGGATCCGTTTGGCTGGTCTAGGAGAAGGAGAAGGTGAGTCGGAAGAAATAGAAATTACCTCGACCGCATCATCTTGGCTCTCATTGTCCTCGCCCTACACATAAAGACGCATGGTATAAGCATGAGTCGGAATACACAGGTAATGAGTGAGGGGGAAGTCTTACCTGTGAGTGTTCTTCGTCAGCTCGTGACTCGCCGACAACAGATGAATCTTTGGCGGCGGCTTTACCTTTGCTTGTTTTCTTCTTCTTCTTTGGTGGCGGCTTTGTGATATTTTGGGCGGTCACTTTGGGGCCCCTTCGCCAAAATGGATCACTTTTCTGATGAATAGAAGTGAATTTCAAACCAAGAGCATTGGTAAGTATAAAGAAATGAAAGGCAGCTTGGATTCTTACTGGCGGCACCAGGTTGGAGCGACAGAAGGCCTTGAGCCCAATCTTGGCACATTCTTCCAAAGGCTCACGGGTTAGCTTCTTGATGATTCCAACAATTTCACTCTCTAAGAGTCTTTTGTGGTGGAAGCACTGCGGATGGTTTACCGTACCATCATATTCATACATTAGCCCATCTTGGCGAGTCAAGGGAAGAATATTCCACTCCACCCAGCAGCGGATCAGACCAATCCCGATGAGCCCGTTGTTGTCAAAGTCTTTAACTCGGAGAAAATGGGGATAAATTCCGACTCTTCCTCTTTTGTGAGTTTCTCGGGAAGTTTGAAGTCCATAGGCAGGCGATCTACTCTGAAACCCGGGAGTGGATTTTCGCCAGGTGGAGAGGTGTCCCGGCAATAAAACCATGACTCGACCCAGCCCTTGGGATGGCTGGGCAGAAGGACTGATGGAAATCCACGCTCGCGACGTCTTTGAATGCTGACTCCTTCAAGTTCATGGTCCGGACCGTTGGGAAACTCGGTCTGGCGATACAAATGGAAGAAGTTCCAAAATAAAGGAACTATGAGCTCTCTCTACATGTATACCTCACAAAAGACCTGGAACTGGCAAAGGTTGCTGATGGAGTTGGGTCCGAGGTCTTGAGGATGAACGTTAAGGAAATGCAATACGTCTTGAAAAAACATTGACCCGACGGTTTAAAACCTCGTTCAAGGTAATTGGTAAAGATGACTACTTCTCCTGCAGCGGGATTGGGAATCAACTCGCCCGGGGCGGTTCTCCAAGCAATGGTTTCCTTGTTGTCAAGAAGACCCGCCTTAACAAACTTCTCGAGAGTAGCGTCATCGATTTTTGTTGGTAACCAATTGCACTTCGAAATAGCCATGACTACAAAAGAGAGGGGAACCAGGCGATTCAGTAAAAACTATGAAGTGTTCTAACTCGCGAGTATGGGTCTACAATATGTTCAAAAAGGATTTGGTAACTCGCCAATGGGTGACGTGCATCATAACTCGCTACTCGGGCGATTCATGGAAGTATCTTTGAAGTATTGTAACTCGCTTTTCAATTGGAAAGGAAGGGGTATAGCCTATGGTGATAAATTTACGTCCCTATGGAAGTAGGAGCTAAACAGCGACTCTCAAAGGTCCTTTTTTCCTTAGGGATGTTCTCGGGAGACGAACAAACATGTTTCTAAAAACAAGCAGTAAACTATGGATCTACGAGTGGATCAAAATAAAGGAATACTGTTCGGAAAAATGGTGAAAGGCTATGAGCATAAGGCAGCGACAACATTGGATCCACGGCGTGAAGGCTTAAGATAACAAAAGGACGCGATAAAGTGGCCATGGTTTGCTACTGCCTGAGTCTATTACGAAGATATAAAGCGGATCTGAAGCAGGAAAGGACGTTTGTCGCGTCATGGAGCTAGCTCGCGGGAACAATGGCCATGGCATTCTCGGCTTAACCCTAATAAGGGAATGTGTGTACCTGAGAAAAGGAGGCCGGTGCTGGGGACGAAAGTAGAGAACTTCGTCCTTCTTGTTGACTTGAAGGCGCCCAGAAGACCACGATCGACGGAGGAGGTTCAGGAGCCGGTGATGACGCCGGGGTGCTGGAGCAGGAAGAGGATGAGCGCGAGGAAGACGAGGGAAGAGATGGAGGTAGGTGACGGAGCTCCCCCCCCCGCATTTCTCATGCGGTTATTTAAAGGGCCGGAACGGGAATCGAGGCTGTCAAGGCGGAGATCGAGGCGACAAGTCACAAACTGCGATGATGGTGCCTAGGTTTTCGGGATATGTGAATATGGAGCAAAAGATCCGTTGGATGGTTGCGGTATTAAAAACCCCGGAATTAAGGGGATAAGGTGATGTCATCGAAGATTACACAGCGGGTCTGATAAAATTACAACGAGTGGCGACTTATCGTTCGTCGAAAGATAGAAATGGTAAGAGTCGCCATAAATTGGTGAAGGTTTATTGACATGAATGAATTCAAGACAATTTGGGGCCTAATGTTGGGGATATTACCTACGGATAACCTGCCCTTAGTGGGCCGGGTCATCAAAGGGGCGACTTACCATTCAAAGCGTGTCTCGTGGCCTAGAAGCTGGATGGCGGTTCGAGAGGTCGTGCAGATTGTAGATTACCAAGGGAGTTCCCAATTGTGGAGAGAACATCGACTTAGAGATAGGGAAAGCCACAAGGAGTAGCATGGCAGGACTTTTGTAAACACTAGGGCCTCGACCTGTATATAAAGGCGAGTCCCGGGGAAAGGTCAGGCGAGTTAGAGAGAATCGAGAGCTAGGTCAGGCGAGTTATGCCCTCCTTGTAATTGAAATCACCATTAATCCACACAAAGTGGGACGTAGGCTTTTACCTCCTCACGAGGGGGCGAACCTGGGTAAATCCGAGTCTCGCTTTCGCTTACCCCCTTCGAGTCGCCACCAAGGTGCTATGGCTCCATCTTCAAGTCCTTTCACGAGGACATCTGCCGTGACAAAACCACGAAAAGTACCGTCAGGGGAAAGGCAATGATCGGGTACTTACCTCGGGTATGTTATATACCGCGAGTCGTGGATGACATGGAAGTTTCCAGGATCTCGTGGGTACAGCGTACAACCTCTGCAGAGTGTTAAACTATTCGAATAGTCGTGTCCGCGGTCAAGGAAAGTTGGGCGTTGCTGCTTAAACTACGTCCAGTCATTTCCGCGTAAACCAAGTGTGTGTGTGTGTTCACGGAGTGATCAGAGTAAGAGATGATATGAACAAGTTTGGTGACTTGGCATATTGGGAAAACCCGAAGTGTTCATCCCTTAACACATATGTTGATATATGTAACCTGTTCTTCTAAATACCATCTAGCTTATGATGCACATTCATCTATGATCATGTTTATTTACAATCAAGCTTGCTTTCCACCAATACTGCATATTACTTGTTGTCATACCAACTGCATTATCCATATCATGGGCTGTTTGCGAGTACATTCAAAGTACTCACTGGCTAGCCACTGGTTATGTTATTGACCAGACATGGAAGGACCGGAGTTTGGAGAAGAATTCGTCTTCGCAGACGGACACGCGAACTAGGACACTTCCCAGTCAGAATGCCTGTTGGTGAAGGCTAATGGCATGGGCTCCCATTATCCCCAAGTTTTCTGCTAGTAAATGTATCTGCGTGATTGGCCTTATAGGCCCTACCTATGTGAAACTTGACCTTCATGGTCATTTGTTGTATTATACGGTATGTTGGATGTAAGACTCTTAATATTCAGTATTTGTGTGTTCGGTGAGCATTGATCTCTGGGATCACTAAGCACGTTCATTCGGCTATCTCGACTCGTATGTCGGGGTCCCCACAAAGCTGGTATCAGATCCATCCTGACTGTAGGAAGCCTTAGGTAGCAAGGACGATAGCCAAGACGAGTAGTACACTCAGCCCTAGCACTTGAGATTTTCTATACTGTTGGGGATATTATTTGTTGGGTAACCCGCCCTAGTTGGGTCGGGTCACCAAGCTGGCGACTAATCCTCAAAGTGGTTCAGGCTTGGGCCCGGAGAGGCCAGGAGCCAGATGGCGGTTCGAAAATCTTTGGGAAGAATCCATCGTTGGTAAGATCTCCAGGTCTTAGAAAGATGGCGACTTAGAGATAGAAATAATCACGATTTGTGTAACGGCAAGGACTCTTGTAAACCCTAAGGGCTCGAACATATATAAAGGCGAGTCCCAAGGAAGGAGGGGCGGATTAGAAATCATCGAGTGCTAGGTCAGGCGAGTTACGCCCCCTTGTAATCGAAACACCATCAATACGAACACCAAGCAGGATGTAGGTTTTTACCTCCTCACGAGGGGCCGAACCTGGGTAAATCTCTGTCTCGCTCCCGATCAACTCCTTTGAGTCGCCACCAAGGTGCGATGGCTCCAACACTAAGTCCTTTCACGAGGACATCTGCCGTGACAAAACCACGATAGTTGGCGCCCACCGTTGGGCCTGCGCACGGTGGAGTTGAGTTCTCAAAGGGAGCCCTACCAGGGTCCGGGAGCTACGCGGCGGGGCTCATGACTCGGAGCCGCCGCGGGAAGTACTACATCAATAACTTGCTGTGGGGGCCCGAGGCCGATTCAATCGAATCCGGCTACAGAATCCCCTTCGGCAAGATCAACGTCTTCGTCGGCATGGTTGGATCGCCTATGCCTGAGCCGGACATCTTCTCCGACATCGTCGAGCCGGCCAGTTACGTCCGCCCTATCGCAACGCTGAACCTAACCCGTCCGGTCTTTGTTGGTTTCACACAGGGATCTGCGGAACCAGAACGATCGGCCACCCAGGAGACCACGCCGGTCAACACTGATGATGAATCATCTATGGGCGACTCAGATTCAATTCAGTCTCTACATGGGGCTGCCTCAGAGGTTTGTCCCTAGCCATGGACCCCGAGGTTCTCGACCGGACCCGCCGTGAGATCGCCGTTTACATGGCAGGGGCGACTCAGCCCCACCAAACTCGGTAGGCGACGACGGGACTGGCGAAACATCCAGAAGCCCAGCCACGATCTTGGAGGAGTTGGTGGCGGAGATAACAAGGCTCATGGCGACCCCCATAACGTCAGAAAACCATGACGCGATAAACACGAAATTAACAAAGCTAAGAGATGGGGTGGCAAAGGCTCAGCGAGACGCTGAAGTAGAAGCCGCCAGGATCGAGACTCGGCAGGCTCAAATTACCGCTGAGGCAGCTCGCTTGAACACTGAAAACTGGCGGCTCGAGAGGCATCAATGCGTATCTGACGCTGTCCATCAGCGGAGGCACCAGGGGAGTTTACCACCTGATCTCAACCCGACCCGCCTATTCGATACTCCACGAACTCCCGGGGCAGGAAAGCTCCGAGAGGAGGGCCGGGCCAGCCACCAAACCCTCCGTTTCAGCCCGCTATTGATCGCGTCCCTCGATTCCAGACACCTCGAGGTCATTTTTCCAACCCGGTGGACAACGTCCTCGCCGCGACTCGCCATTTGGAATCCCTTCCGATTCATGGCAACACCCCGGCTGAGATAGAAGCAAGGAACGCCATTGAGATGCTGAAGACGGCGGTGGTTCAAAACGCCCAGTTCTCGCACAGCCTCGATCGGTTGCACTCCATCCCCAAGGAAAACCGCACCAGGAGTCGGCCAGAGGACCAGCCCGCCATAACCAGCAGACCGCGGCCCTTTCCCCAGGTCAACTGGCCTGATCACAGGGACCGCCAGGTCGGGATCACCCGGACATCCAAACCGGCCCAACGTCGCTTGTTGGAGGCGACAGACAGGTGGGGGTGCCATGCTTGGCCCCCGCCCTTCGCAATGAGCGAATGCCGAAGGACATTAAAGGACCAAGAAAGGTGCGTAACTACACCCCGGACCTTGAGCCGGCGTCATGGGTCGAGAGTTACGAAATCGTCATGGACATGCTCGATGTAAGTGAAGCAGTCTGCGCCAGGTACTTCACAATGATGCTCGAGGGAATGACACGTACTTGGTTAAAGAACTTGCCCCCCAACTCCATCCAGACTTGGGTTGAATTGAAAGAGTGTTTCGTCAAAAACTTTCGGGGGACTTGCAAATGCCCGATGACAATAGTCGATTTACAGCACTGCGTTCAGCGCCCGGATCAGTCGGCCCACCACTGGACACGGCGGGTCGCGGAAATCATTCACTCATCGGACGGCATCACGGCGGCTCAGGCTGTGCTGATCTTGGAGCAAAACTGCCACTATGAGCCCATGGTGCAGAAGTTGGGGCGACTCAAGCAAAAAGTCCAAGATATGGGGGAATTAATGGACACCCTCACTAGGTACGCCGAGGCGGACGACACCAAAGATCCATGATAGGATGGTAGCAAGGCCAACTCGCCAAGGAAAGGCGAGTCATCCAAAAACCATACCCGGTTTCAGGGACGCGCCCGCCATAATCACGGAGCAAACGGCAAGAGAAGGCAGCAGGAAGAATCCTCGGACTTAGTCGCCAACACCAATGCCAACAACGGCAACCAGCACCGGAAGAAGAGGGGTTACAGTGGCAAAAAGCCGTGCAATTATAACGAGATACTCAAGGGCCCCTGCCTGCACCATGCAATGGCAGACGGACCGGCGACTCATTCCTGGGAGGACTGCTACGTGATGCGGGAGTTTCGGGTGGAGGCGATAAAAAAAGGGCAAGGCGGTGACCCGGATCAACGGCAGGAACTGTTTGGTGCACCTAATCAACGCCAGAACCCGTTCAGCGGTTTCCCCGAACCGGGGGCTCAGGGCGGCTCACAGCCAAGCAGTGGCCAGTATCCAGTGCATAACAAACGGCTGTATAACCCGCCCGGGGTTTTTCAATAGCCACCCCCACAGGGGGCTCCTCAGGGGCAAGATGATAATGGTGGTTTCCGCAATAACCCCAAACAATTAAGCAATGGGAAATACCATGTTTTCACCACCAATGCCTGCAGGCGTGATAAAAAGGTGAATCACCGAGCGTATAGTGTATCTGAGCCGGCACTCCCCAGGTACCTCCACTGGTCCGAGCAGATTATATCATGGAGTAGGTAGGATCACCCGCCAAGAATCGACAATCCCGGCGACTTAGCGTTGGTCGTGGCTCCTCAAGTTGTGGGTTATACCTTATCGAAGGTACTGATGGATGGTGGTAGCAGCATCAACATATTATACCTCGACACTTTCCGAAGGATGAACCTCTTGGAAAAATATTTAATGCCTTCAACCACGGTATTCCATGGAATTGTCCCAAGTAAATCGGCATACCCCATAGGCCGAGTTAGGCTCACAGTTGCGTTTGGAACAACGACTAACTACCAAAGTGAGTCGCTTATGTTTGAGGTGGTCAAGCTTAAGAGCCCCTATCATGCGCTGTTTGGGCGACCGGCTTACGCCCGGTTCATGGCTCGCCCTTGCTATGTTTACCTTAAACTCAAGATGCCCGGTCCTAAGGGACCCATCACGGTTGATGGTGATAGGGGGATCACAAGAGAGTGTGAAGAAGGGATGGGGCTTACGCACAAGTCACCTGCGCCGCGGAAGAGCTAAAATATCACCCGGGCAATGTTGATCCAGCTGACATGTCACCCGTGAAGAAGCCAACGACACACGCTGAGCCGCCCCTCAAATTCAAACCTACAGACGACACTAAGGTATTGGATTTCATCCCTGGCGACTCAACCAAGCAGTTCACTATCGCGGTGGGTCTAGACCCCAAATAGGAAAGCGCGCTCATCGAATTCATCCATGAGAATCGGGACATCTTCGCATCGAAACCTTCTGACATGCCTGGTGTACCGAGAGAATTTGCTGAGCACCACCTTAATGTTGACCCGAAGGCAAAACCGATTCAGTAGTATCTTCGTAGGTTCAATGAGGAACGACACAAGGTAATCAGGGAAGAAGTCGCCTGTCTTTTGGCCGCCGGATTTATCGTAGAGGTCTTCCACCCCAAATGGTTAGCTAACCCGGTCCTGGTGCTCAAGAAGAATGGTACCTTCCGCATGTGCATTGATTACATAGATCTTAAGAGAGCCTGTCCAAAGGATCCTTTTGCCCTTCCCCGTATCGATCAAATAATTGATTTAGTGGCGGGCTGCGAGCGTTTGTGCTTCCTGGATGCTTATTCCGGATATCACCAAATCAAGATGGCTGTGGAAGATCAGGATAAGACAACTTTTATAACCCCCTTCAGGGCTTTTTGCTATGTGTCCATGCCATTTGGGCTCAAAAGTGCTGGGGCGACTTACCAGCGCTACATCCAAAATTGCCTCCATGGCCAAATCGGATGCAACGTCCATGCTTACGTTGACGACATTGTGGTCAAAAATCACAGGAAGGAAACGTTATTGGAAGACCTAAGGGAAAATTTTGACAATCTGCGGGTATGCCAGATGAAGCTTAATCTCACCAAGTGTGTCTTTGGTGTTCCTGCTGGAAAATTGTTGGGTTTCCTGGTATCTCAGCGCGGCATTGAAGCTAACCCGGACAAAATCGAGGCGGTCACTTCGCTTGGGAAACCAACAAATATCAATCAAGTTCAACGGATGGCGGGTCGTATCGCGGCATTAAGTCGTTTCATAAGCCGCCTGGGAGAAAAAGCTATTCCCCTTTATCAGTTGCTTAAGAAATCGGACCGTTTTGTTTGGACAGACGAGGCCAATGAAGCTTTCGAAGCCTTGAAGCAGCAGCTGGTCAACCAGCCGGTTTTGGCCGTCCCGACTGAGAAAGAGCCTATGCTTCTGTATATTGCGGCAACCTCCAAAGCGGTGAGCGTGGCAGTGGTCGTCGAAAAGAAGGAAGAAGGGAAGGAATATCCGGTGCAACGCCCGGTATATTTCATCAGTGAGGTACAAACTCTCTCCAAGCAACGATACCCACATTGGCAGAAGTTGGTCTATGGGGTCTTTATGGCAAGTCGAAAGCTCAAGCACTATTTCCAAGAGTATCCCATCACGATGGTTAGCTCCGCTCCCCTCGGAGACATCATCCAGAACCGGGAAGCGGCAGGGCGAATCGCCAAGTGGGCGATTGAACTTGGACCGCACCACGTGCGATACACCCCCCCCCCCGGCACGGCTATCAAGTCTCAGGCCTTGGTTGATTTCATCAACGATTGGACCGAGTTGCAGATCCCGGAAGACAGGCCTGACCTTACGTACTGGACTATTTATTTTGACGGGTCTAGACAATTGGAAGGCTCGGGGGCTGGCGTGGTGCTGATATCGCCCTAGGGAGACAAATTCTGCTATGTCCTCCGACTCATGTTTCCATGTACCAACAACCCTGCGGAATACGAAGCCTTGCTTCATGGTTTGCGACTCGCCAAGGAGATGAACCTCATGCGGGTCAGATGTTTTGGCGATTCTCATCTGGTGGCTCAGCAAGTTTCAGGTACTTGGGATTCTCCGGACCACCTGATGGCAGCTTACAGGAGGGTTGTGACTGATGTGGCGGGTCACTTCCATGGCTATCAAGTTTATCATATCGACCGACGCTTTAACGAAGCAGCTGATGCCCTTTCGCGTCTTGGTTCGTAGCGTAAGCCGGTTCCCCCCCCCATTGTTTTTCTGGATACTTTGCACAATCCTTCCGTAAGGTTACCCTCAGAAGAGGAGTTGGCAATACCAGACCCTAAGTCTCAGTTCGTGGCGGCTCTCCGTGTTATGCCGGATTGGGTTCTTCCGTATCTGGCATATCTCGTCGGAGGCGAGTTACCTTCAGATGAGGTGCTGGCTTGCCAAATCGTTCATCGGAGCAAATCCATGGTCATCATCAATGGCGAATTATATAAGCGGAGCACTTCCGGGGTATTCCAACGATGCGTTTCTTCCGAAGAAGGATGTGTAATTCTGAAAAACATCCATTCCGGAGATTGTGGGCATCATGCCGGGTCACGCTCCTTGGTTTCAAACGCGTTCCGTCATGGTTTCTTCTGGTTGACGGCTCATGCAGATGCAGAGGAGATACTTCATCGATGTGACGGTTGCCAGCATTATGGACGACAGGCTCATGTGCCGGCTCAAGAACTAAGGATGATACCTATTACTTGGCCTTTCGCGGTCTGGGGGTTAGACATGGTGGGCCCCTTTAAGATGTCATCCAACAAAAAAAAACTCATCTGCTGGTGGCGGTTGATTAATTTACCAAGTGGGTCGAAGTAGAGCCTGTTGGTGCTTGTGATGCGGAGACAGCGGTCAAATTCTTGAAAAAGTTGATCTTCCGGTTCGGATATCCACACAACATTATTACTGATAATGGTACTAATCTATTAGAAGGGGCGATGCAGGAGTTTTGCCATCGTGAGCACATCCGGCTTGATGTCTCTGCAGTGGCTCATCCACAATCTAATTGGCAGGCCGAACCGGCGAATCAAGAAGTGTTGCGAGGAATCAAACCCCGACTCATGGTTCCCCTGAAACGTACCCCAGGGTGTTGGCTTGAGGAGTTACCTTCAGTACTATGGAGCATCCGGACCACCCCAAACCGTTCTACGGGTTTTACTCCCTTTTTTCTGGTATATAGAGCAGAAGCTGTTCTTCCCACTAACATTAGGCATGACTCGCCCTGGGTTGCCTCTTATGTGGAACAGGACAATGAGTTGGCGCGTCAAGATTCTATGGACGCTTTGGAGGAAGCACGCGATTTGGCTGCCGCTCGATCGGCAATTTATCAGCAAGACTTGCGGTGTTATCACAGCCGCCGGGTCAAGAGCCGAACCTTTCAGGAGGGCGACTTAGTGCTTCGATTGATACAGGATCGCACTGGCATGCATAAGTTATCACCACCATGGGAAGGACCGTTCGTCATCAGCAAAAGCCTTCACAACGGGTCGTACTATCTGGTGGATCTGCGGCTTGATCGGCCAACCACGGAGGCTGAGTCAACTCGCCCCTGGAACATAGCCCACTTGCGTCCTTATTACACTTGAGCTATTAGCTCTGCTTTTTGTAAGTTTTCATTTTTTATGAAGCAATAAAATTGATGCCTCCAAGCTCGGGGGCTTTCCTGCTATTTCATCTTATTCAAAGTATGGATCTTTTATTTTGCTCTTCAACAAGTTGCCCAAGCATGGACGCTATCCATACCAAAGAGCTTAAGTCGCCATGATGCGCTTATTACAAAACTGGGTATCGATAAGCCAAAGAGGATTGAAGTCGCTACAAGCGTGTGATTCAAACATAGGCGCCTTATATGATTCTATGGATTAGGCTGGCTTACTTGAGAGCAATTTATTCTCAAGTCGTTTCGTGGTAATAGCATATACGCTTCTACAATCCTATGACCGGTATTTCCTTTAATCATAGGTCACTTGGGGGCTTCCTCTCATTGAGATCAGCCTTACTACCCATTTGGCCTGCGAAAAATTACCGCATTACAAATGGTTATACTAGACTGTGTGTTGGCGGAATCGCCATATGGACCCATGAACTCTTGGCGAGTTACTCCGGTTTATGGACCCTGAACTCGCCTTGGTTAAAACATGTCTGGTACCGACTAGCGCCCCATATGGAAAATAGAGAAACCATTGGTTCACTGAACCCGCTTCACTGAAGCCTGACTCATGCCTGATCAGCCGGTCTAAATATTTGAGCTTTTTTACAAAAGTCTCCCTCGGGTAGCACTTGAGTTTATATAACTCGTCCTATCCTGTCGCAACCTGATGAGTCGACGAAATTCTTAATTTTTACCTTCCTGGCACTGCCATAAGGTTTTTCAGATTTTTTCTGACTCACCTTAACATCTTGAGTCGGTTATTGTTTATAATCATCCATTACTCACTGAGATGGTTTGATGTATGTTTTTAAGCCTAACAGGTTGATGATTAAAATCATTCTTGCCACGGCGGGTCAAGCATCATAAAATGCCCTGAGGGTGGGTCAAGCATTTTAAAGCGCCCTAAAGGCGACACAAGGATTTTAAAGATATCACAGAAGCGGGTTGTTTTCTATGAAAGACCTATTACATGGCTTTGATGGCCAAATCCATGAAGGATTATTCTGCTGATGTCTCTGGCTCATCCTGCTTTGAGCTCTGACCGACTTCAATTTGCAAGTCGCCTAATACCCAGTTACACTTGGATAAAGCGGCAAACTCATCTTCATCGTTCAGCACTGATGAGAGATCCACCTCCAAATCAAAAGGGTTCTTGGGTCGACGTGGAGTCAAGCTGGTTGTCACAAAGGTTGGCGGATTAACTTTCTTGTTCTTGTCGTCATAGGCGGCTTGATACTTTGACAAATCCAAGCTCACTGCAAGCTGAGTCGCCGCCAAGCGGGATTCTTTGACAACGCGCTGGTAATCCTCGTGCGCAAATTCTGACCCGTCGTCCTTGAGCTGGGGAAAGCCTGCCGCTACTTCTTCGGGTTTGAATTCTGGAGCATACGCCACACACCGACTCAACGTAGTCAGAGCCCCTTTTCGGGCAGCTGACCAGGTTAGCTCACAAATCTGAGGCGGAAGAGTAGATAAGCAGCCAAGCATCTTTTTGATTGATGTTATGGGTTCCCTGGCACCCATCACTCCTTTCACAGTCAGCATGCTTCCGGTATACAGCTTCTTTGTTAAAGTGTAAATCGCCTTCAGCATCAGGACGCAGTCATTCTGAAGATTGGCGGCTCTTTGACCTATATAAGGGGTAATAATGGTTAGTAACTTCTTCATGCTAAAATATTTATTTACAAAGTGCAAGGTCGGGGCTTTGTTTCTTACCAAAGATAGCATGTGCCATGTTGGAGATATGTTGCTTTAAGCTGGTCTGTTCTTGTTGCACGGTATCCAATGTAGCTTCAGCCTTTTCTGCTCGCTTTACCATGGCATCTTGATCAGCTTGAGACTTCTTTAAGGCGGCTTTCAGCTTCTCCATCTCAGATAAGATTGTTTGATATTTCTCTTCTGATTTTGCCCGTGCATGATGCTGATCGGCTAAATTTTTCTTCAAATCGCCAAATGCTGACTCAGCTTGGGCAAGAGATTCCTGTCAAAATATGTTATCAAGGGGCAAGTCTCAGAATTATTGCAAGCAACATCCCTGGCACTTGGGGGCTAATGTATAATTTTTTAGATGAAATTATACAGTATTAAGACCCGGCTCATCTTTTCACAGATGACTCGGCCCTTGGGGGTTACAGGTCGAAAGTTTCCTTCTACTATCAAGACCCGGCTCATATTTTCACAGATGACCCAGCCGTTGAGGGTTAGAGGTCGAAAGTTTTCTTCTATTATCAAGACCCGAGTCATCTTTTCACAGATGACCCGGCCCTTGGGGGTTACAGGTCGAAAGTTTTCTTCCAAATTATCAAGACCCGGCTCATCTTTCCGCAGATGACACGACCCTTGGGGGTTAATGAGGATAATACAGTATGCAGTAAGGCATACCTCATGTCTGTTTTTCATCATGAGGAGCAGACTCTTTTCCATTTTGTAACTCGCCTCTAGGCGACTTGCAATGCTGGAGGAAAGTTCTCTGAATTCAAGATTCTCATACTAGCAGAGCTTAGCCTTGGAAAGTTCATACTCAATAGAAGGTTGAGTCGATGATGATACATGCTTCGACAAAACTGCTGAGGCCGGCTTAGAAAAGCGAGTACCAGTGATTACCACATCATCTGGATCTTCTCCCGTTTTCAATGGACTTGGTGGATTAGGCGTTTCTATGGTTTCCTTGGGCGAGTTCGGGAGATCCACTTGATCTTCAGGCTTATCTTCGGCCGGGTTATCCTGAATCGGCGCAAATTTCTCAATAGGCTCTGAAGTTGTAATGGGAGTTGACCCGCTAGTTTTCCACTCCTTCGCTTGTGCCCTAAAAGGAAAAGGGGGTGCACTTAAAAAACAAACTTTATTGTCATCAATACAATGTAAGTATTATAAAGGACTTACCCTGGAACGCGGATCATCGGCGGAAGCGCTGACATCACTGAGTCGCCTGATAAAGGAGGAGAATTCTACAAGAGTAACATCGCAAGATATGAGCGAGTTACAAATATGATCCAAAAGGAAATGAAAAAGATGTTATTAAAAAGGTACCTCATTTTGCCTCTTCTTGGTTTTCGTTGGTCACTCGGACACCAAGTCTCCAGAATGACTCCGAGTTTTCCGATTGGAAGCATGTTGCATTTTCTTCAAAAGGAAATTAGGATCCAAACAAGCATTTGGGTGAGAGAAGGGAACTTTCCCACAAATCCGCCTGGCCGGCTTAGGTGGAGGAGAAGATGAGTCGGAGGGAACAAAAATTACCTCTACGGAGTATTCCTGGCTTTCATTGTCCTCGTTCTACACAAGAGATACGGAGGTGTAAACAGAAAATTATAACAATGAATGGCGAGTTAAAGAAGATGGATTTTTACCTCTGAAGGTACGTCGCCGACTTGGGATTCGTCGGCGTCAGACGGCTCGGTAACGGCGGCTTTGCCTTTACCCTTGGATTTCTTCTTTGGGGGCGGCCTGGCTTGCTTCAGGGCCATATTTTTTGACCTCCTGGACCAAAATTTGTCGCCCTTCCGAAATGGCGTTTTTATTATGAGAATCATAGCTCAAATAAGTTGGGAGGAATAAAGTAAAGGCGGGTTAAGTTATTACCTTTGGTGCCGGGTTGATCTTGCAAAACGGCTTAAGACCTATTTGGCCACACTTGGCCAAGGCTCGCCGGTCAATTTCTTGATGATAGAGACGATGTCGTTTTCTGCCAGTGTTGTATGGAAATAACACTTGGGATGGTCCAAAGTGCCATCGAACTCACACATTAATCCATCCCGGCGACTTATGGGGAGGATGCGCCATTCAACCCAGCAGCGGATTAAGTCGACCCTAGTAAGGCCGTTGTTTGTTAGAGATCTTAACTCAGACAATACTGGGATAAGATGTGACTCCTCTTCTTCGGTAAGCTTGTCTGGGAGTTTGAAATTTGTTGGCAGGCACTCCTCCCTATAGCCAAGGAGCTTGCCTGGGAGTTTGATGTTTGTTGTCTGGCAGTAAAACCAAGACTCGCCCCAGCCTTTGGGATGGCTTGGCATGGCGAGTGACGGGAATGGACTGTCCCTACGGCGTTGAACATTGATGCCTCCAAGTTCCAAGCTAGGGCCGTTGGAAAATTCTGTCTCGCGATTCAAATGAAAGAAGTACCAGAATAAAAGAACTGAAGGTTCCATCCGCAAGTAGGCCTCACAGAACACTTGGAACTGGCATAGGTTGCTCATCGAGTTAGGCCCTAAGTCTTGGAGGCGGACATTCATAAAGGTCATGGCGTCTCTGAGGAATTTTGATCTAGGCGGCTTAAAACCCCGTTCGAGGTGCTCAACAAAAACAACTATTTCTCCTTCCTTCGGGTTGGGAATCTCTTCTCCCAACCCGGAACGCCAACCGATAACCTCCTTGGGATCAAGATTCCCCATCTTCACACAGTTGTTGAGAAGAGTTTCATCAACCTTGGTTGGGAGCCAATCGGCTTTGAAAACGGCACCCATGCTACAAAGGGAGAAATTACGGGTAAATTAACTCGCCAAGCGCCTACTAAATGGTTAAAAGATCCATTGACTCGCCAAACATCTGTCAGGTGATCAAGGGAGTTTGTTGACTCGCCAACAAAGGGCCGGGTCAGAGTACCAGGGCGATTTATGAATTTCCTACTATTTAAAAGGGATGGCTGAGAGTTTCAGAGGTGTTCGCTAAAATGGTAAAGTATGGATCTACAAACAGGTTTCATACAACAGGCAGTATCTTATGGATCTACGGAGCAAGCAAAATGAATGAGAAAAACCTGGATAAAGAAGAATGGCCTATGGCTAAGATGAAAATAGTGAAGCTAATCTGATGAAAATTTTTCTAGATCTTCAATCCGAAGCTAGTCAACTAAGGGTATGGTAGATGTTGTTGTGCCTACTGTTGTCATGACGAACTAACTAGCGACTACGGAGGTGTTCAAGGTTTTCTAAGAAATCGGCGGACATGAACTTCAAGGAACTAAAGATTTGCCTCTAATGGCGGAAGACTTACCTGGTGATGGCGACTGGAGGCAACCGAGGAAGATCCGCGGTGAAGTGTTGCGCGTTCGGCGGGCGTCGGATGCGTCGGAATGCGTCGGATACGGCGGCCGGAGACGGAGGTCTTCGGGCAGCGACGAAGCTCTCGGTGCGGTGGCGAGGAAGAAGAGGGCGACAAGACTGGTAGGTGGAAATGTGCCCTGTCCCCTCCTTCCACCTATTTATTAGGTCGGGCGCTGGGATCGAAGCGCCACGAGCGGGAACTGCCAAATGGGATAAAGATTCGCCATGATGGCGCCCAAAATTTTCGGGATATCGATGCCAAAGGATCCGTTGGGGATTACGTCATTATCTCTTCCGAGATTAAAGGGATAAGAAGATGCCAACAAGAAATGGTTCGGCGACTTGGGTATCTCCGCAACAGATGGCGGTTTAAAAGCATGGTGCATAAAAGAACTGAAATGAGTCGCCCCTAACTGGGTGAGGATATTGGCGTGAAGAAATTCAAGTCAATTTGGGGCCTAATGTTGGGGATATTATCTGTTGGGTAACCCGCCCTAGTTGGGCCGGGTCACCAAGCTCGCGACTCATCCTCAAAGTGGTTCAGGCTTGGGCCCGGAGAGGCCAGGAGCCTGATGGCGGTTCGAAGATCTTTGGGAAGAATCCATCGTTGGTAAGATCTCCAGGTCTTAGAAAGATGGTGACTTAGAGATAGAAAGAATCACGATTTGTGTAAAGGCAAGGACTCTTGTAAACCCTAAGGGCTCGACCTATATATAAAGGCGAGTCCCAGGGAAGGAGGGGGCGGATTAGAAATCATGAAGTGCTAGGTCAGGCGAGTTACGCCCCCTTGTAATCGAAACACCATCAATACAAACACCAAGAAGGACGTAGGCTTTTACCTCCTCACGAGGGGCCGAACCTAGGTAAATCTCTGTGTCGCTCCCGATCAACCCCTTTGAGTCGCCACCAAGGTGTGATGGCTCCAATACTAAGTCCTTTCACGAGGACATCTGCCGTGACAAAACCACGACATATACCCTACTAGCATTTCATACCATCCACAAATTTTTTTAACCCTCTCCTAAAAACCTTGTAGATGGTCGTCGTACCTGAGATGCTTCTGGAGACTGGCTTTCCCCTACTCTTGGGAGACAGACTGGAGAAGTGTCAAGTACGCTGCACGCCCATTTTTCTCTACCACGAGCACTGGGTCAATGCCGACACAAAGGAATATCACGTGGATGTGATAGTAAAGGCAAACGACTCCCCAACTAGTTGGTTGTTTGAAGGACCATAGATGGAGAATCCGATGTTGGCAGTGGAGACAGTTGCACGAGAGGCGCTCGTGCATCTCCGCAATATTCTTCCCGAGATGGCCAACGAGCCGGATACTCGTCACCTGCCTTTTGTTAAAGACGGGATTTACGGGAGTTCGACACTTAACCCATCCTCGGAGGACGGGACGCCACTCAGGTTCCAGACCTACTTCAGCCTCTCCGCCGACACCTTGACTCATGTTCTGATAAAGGAGCCTGTGATGCTTCGCCAAGAACTGCACCAAGTCAAGGACCTACTTCGCCTCGACAAGATGAAGACCCGCAAGTTCAAGAAAGAAGGAGCACCTGGAGGGCAGTCAGCCATTGCCTTCCGAGGAGGAATACCACCGCTCCAGGGCACTCCTATACAGAGTCGTTGTCTAACCGCGGAAGAGTACACTGAACTCCTCACCGCTTCGCCAACAAAACGACGACGTGATGGACCGCTCCCATCTCCCACACCTCTGAAGGAAGAAGGTACCAACAAGGATGAAGACGAAGACCATGTAGAACCTGCATACGAGACCGAGCATTTCGCCGCTTAGAGGAACGTCTTAGGAAAATTAGGAGTCTCCCCAGCGTAGTTGATTCCATGCATCGGTTCATGAGAACCATGCATGTTGTGTGATCCTGTTTGATGCAAGCCGCATTTCTGCCTTAGGCAGCTTGTAAGCGACTACGTCACTTGTTTTAATTCGATGCATTAGTTTTTTTTCAAACCTTTTGTTTGGCTCACACACTTGCACAGTACCAAACCACCATTATCTAGGAGCGTCATCCCTTATTATTCCCAGACCACTTTGGTATATTGACCTTTCTGCTCCCCAAACAGGATGGTGATTTCAACTCGCACCAGCACCTTCGGCAACCCCAGCACTGCCACTTATGGCCAGCAGCAGGGAACCGGTGGGTCTGCTCAAGCTGGAGATCACCTCGAGCAGCAGCAAGGCGACATTCCCCCGCGACTGCCTCCTCCGAAGAGCCTGTAAGTGGCTCAGCTCCTCCAAGCTCTCCGAGAGGAACGTTAAGCCAACAATGCCATCATCCAATAGCTGGCTCAAGTCTTAGTCAACAATCTGCCGCAGAACGGAAATGGCAACAGTCGCTCCACTCTGTGTGAGTTTATGAGGACTACGCCTCCCATATTCACGGAGACAACTAAACCATTGGATGCCGATGACGGGATCCACGCCATCGAAGACCTCCTCGCGCTGGTCAAATGCACCGATGACCGCGAGAAAGTCCTTTATGCTTCTCACTGTCTCGAAGGCATGGCCACAGCTTGGTGGGACAGGTTCCTGATCATGCGAGAAGGGCAAGCTATCACTTAGGTTTTATTCAAGGAAGGATTCCGCGCCGCTCACATCCCCCTGGAATGATGACAATTAAGAAGCGGGAATTTCGATCTTTGAGGCAAGGCAGTGGAACCGTCAAGGAGTACCTGCAAAAGTTTAACCTTTTGTCAAGATATGCACCAGAAGACGTCAACACTAAAGCTGCGAAGGTGGAACGCTTCATGGAAGGTCTGCAACGATCGCTTCATTAGGTGCTGGTTGTCTGTGAATGCCGGACCTTCTGCGACCTGGTGAACGAGGCCCTCATGTTGGAGGATAAGCGTCGTGCGATGGATGACACCCGTAAGCGCAAGCTGATGCATAATGGAGGTCCGAGTAACCAAAAGTCACGCCCATGGCAATCAACCCCGGCAAGGCCCCGCTACCAGGAACAGCAGTATAAGGCACCAACGTCCCCCCAGAACTACGAGCCCTAGCAGCAAGTCAACCCCAAGCCAGCGAGCAATCTGCGCAACAACAGTGGGGTCAAGCCCAACATCCCAGGGCAGGTTACCTGTTTGGGATGTGGACAGACTAGGCACTACTCCAGGCACTGCCCCAACAGGAATCCCGATGCTCCGCGCCCCAATGTGCCTAATCAAGGACAAGGTCAAGGAGCGCCATAAAGGAACCAAGCTCCCCGCAACCAGCAGTACAACAACAGGGGACGATGAATCACATCTCCGTAGAAGAAGCACGGGAAGACCCGGACTGCATTCTGGGTACGTTCCTCGTCAACTCTACCCCAGAAACAATATTGTTTAATTGTGTTGCTTCGCATTCTTTTGTCACTCAAAAGTTTGCGGAAAATTTTGATTTGAAGCCTACCCTCCTTAATGGACAAATGGCAGTACATACCCCGGGAGCAGTGCTAAGGACCAACCTAGGATGTAGAGCAGTCCGGATCAACATTAATGGGATAAGCTTCACAACAGATCTCATCATCATTAAGTCGCAAGGCTCGGACGTGATCCTTGGAATGGATTGGTTGGCCAGGCACCAAAGCATATTGGACTTCACCAAAAGGTCTATTACCATGACAAGTGACCAAGGGGTCAAAGTCAAGTATGTGCCTGAGCCTACGTCCACTCAAGTTCCTCAGGTCAATTTCCTATCGGAAGAACAGTTGGATCGAGTGCCAATAGTCCGTGAGTACCCGGACATCTTTCCTGATGAGTTGCCAGGGATGCCTCCTGACCGAGACATCGAGTTCATCATTGAGTTCATGCTCGGATCAAGGCCTATGTATAAGAAGCCTTATAGGATGGAATTGGAAGAGCTAGCAGAGTTGAAGAAGCGGTTGGATGAGCAACTCAGAAAAGGATTCATTCATCCGAGTGCATCACCTTGGGGATCACCTGTTTTGTTCGTGTCGAAGAAGGATGGGACTAACAGGCTCTGCGTCGATTACCGTTCTCTCAATAAAGTCACGATCAATAAAATGTACCCACTCCCCAAGATTGAAGACCTATTTGAACAGTTAAATTGTGCCAAGGTATTCTCCAAGATCGACCTTAGATTTGGATATTACCAACTGAAGATCCAACCCGAAGACATACCTAAGACGACATTCGTCACCCAGTACAGTCTATAGGAGTGCACAGTCATGTCATTTGGGTTGACCAATGCCCCAGCATACTTCTTGTACCTCAAGAACAAAGTCTTTATGGAATACCTGGATAATTTTTTCGTTGTCTTCATCGATGACATATTAATCTTCTCCAAGTCCGAAGAAGAACATGATCAACAAGTGAGGCTAGTGTTGGCAAACCTTCGAGAGCACCAGCTTTATGCCAAGTTTAGCAAATGCAAATTTTGGCTGCATGAAGTTGGATTCTTGGGTCATACCATGACGGCAACGGATTAGCAGTTGATCCTTCCAAGATTACCACGGTCATCAACTAGGAGTCGCCAATCGATGTGAAGGAAGTCAGAAGCTTCCCCGGACTCGAGGGATACTACCGCAAGTTCGTGGAAGGGTTCTCCTGCATCGCTTGACCAATGAATCAGCTCTTGAATAAGGGCAAGAAGTTCGAATGGACGCCGGAGTACGAAGAAAGTTTCCATGAATTGAAGAAGAGACTAACTACCGCCCCGGTACTGGCTACTCCAGATATCACCAAGGAGTTTGTGATATACTATGATGCCTCAAGAACCGAGCTCGATGGTGTCCTAATGCAGGACGGCAGGGTCACGGCTTACCTACCACGGCAACCGCGCTCGCATGAGGAGAACTACACCACGCATGACCTCGAGTTGGCAGCCGTAGTGCATGCCCTCAAGACATGGCGACATTATCTTCTGGGGAAGCGGTGTGAAATATACACCGATCACAAGAGTCTGAAGTATATTTTTACTCCAATGGAATTGAATATGAGGCAACAAAGATGGTTGGAGCTGATCAAGGACTATGACCTCAGCATTCAATGCCACCCCGGTAAGGCCAATGTGGTGGCTGACGCCTTAAGCCGAAAGGCGAGCACCTTAAATGCTATGCTCAAGGAAAGGCTACCCGCCTTATATGAGGAGCTGGGAAGCTTCGGGTTGGAGCTAGTTGAACCGACATTCCTAGCTAACCTCAAAGTCAAACCCACTTTGGCCGATGACATCAAAGAGGCCCATAAGGGGCACAAGACCATGGAAGGCATCCAGAAGAAGATCCAGGAAGGCAAGGCCCCAGAATTATCAGTGGATGAGCAACGAGTCGTGTGGTTTGGGAAACGTTTATGCGTACCCGACAAGGCTGAACTCAAGGATTTAATCCTGCAAGAATCCCATGACACACCCTACTCAATTCACCCCGGTGGTACCAAGATGTATCAAGACCTCCGGGAAAGGTTCTGGTCGCATGTCATGAAGAGGGAAATAGCTTCCTATATCGCCAAGTGCGATGTGTGCCAGCGAGTCAAGGCTGAGCACCAATGACCTGCTGGATTGCTACAACCTCTCCAAGTGCCCGAATGGAAAGGGGACTGAGTCGGCACGGACTTCATCACCGGTGTGCCCAAGTCAAGCAAAGGGCACGACTCCATATGGGTCATTGTCTACCACCTAACCAAGGTGGCCCATTTTATTCTGGTTAACACCACTTATGATGGTAGCCAATTGGCCAGCCTCTATATCCATCGTATTGTGAGTCTCCATGGAGTTCCCAAGGAGATTGTATCTGACCAAGGCACGCAATTCACCTCAAGATTCTGGAAGAAGTTCCAAGAAGCTCTCAGAATCAAGCTCTCTTTCAACACCGCCTTCCACCCGCATACGGGCGGACAGATGGAGCGAGTGAATCAGATACTTGAGGATATGCTCTGGGCTTGTGTATTAGCACATGGGACCAAATGGGAAGACTATCTGCCATTCGCTGAGTTCTCCTACAACAACACCTACCACTCTAGTCTCTAGATGGCCCCCTTTGAAGTGCTATACGGTCGTAAATGCCGCACCCCGCTCAGCTGGTCCGAGACTGGTGAAGGATTGATTTTCGGGCCGGATGTTCTTCGTGAAGAAGAAGACCAGGTGCAACTTGTCCATGAAAACCTGAAGGCAGCCAAGTCACGACAAAAGAGCTGTGCGGATTCTCACCATAGAGAAGTGGAGTTCAATCCCGGAGACCAGGTGTACCTCCGCGTCACACCTCTCTAGGGAACCAAGCGTTTCCACGTCAAGGGAAACTTGCTCCAAGGTTCATTGGACCTTTTAAGATCACGGCAAGGCGTGGAGAAGTTGCTTACAAGTTGGAGCTACCTCCGGAACTTTCGGGTGTGCACAACGCCTTCAACGTGTCACAACTTTGGAAGTGTCTACAAGCACCGAACCATGCAGATATTTATAAGGACATTGACCATCAAGCCATCGACCTTCAACCAGACCTGACTTATCGTGAGAGGCAGATCCACATCATGGACGAAGCCGAGCGTTGTACCAGAAGCCGCGCCATCAAGTACTTCAAGGTTCAGTGGAGCAACCACACCAAAGAACAAGCCACATGGGAACGTGAAGACTATCTCCGGTCCGAATTTCCGTACCTTTTTAGCACCTAGCTTAGGAATCTCGTGGACGAGATTCTTCTAAGGGGGATAGGTCTATCACACCCTATTTTTACCTCACTTTTTCTCATTGGATCAGTGGATCCAAAAACCATATTTTTATAACATGATATTTTCATAAAAAATTATTTCTCATTTCTTGACTATTCCAAAACCTTGCTTTGGGTTGCACTACAAGGCCCTGATGTCAACGGACTCCCTTCACCCAAAGATGGTATTCTGGTTTTAGCACTATTATACCTCTCCAAAATCATAAAATAATTATTTTATAAAATATTTTCTTATTTTATTTGCGTATCCTTTTGTGAGGCCAGAAATGATATTTCTGTATGAAAAATTACTTTTCTGCCTTACAAAAGTCTGAGAAAATTTGGAGATACTCAGAGGACATATATTTGACCTACATAAGATTTTCAACCCCTATTTATGTTCAAAATATTTGAGCAAATCCTTGAAAACCTATATGTCTAGTTTAACCTTTTGAAGGAAATATTTCCAATAAATTCCTAGAAAATTCTAGAATTCTTCCCAAGCTATATTTGGTGGCCATACCAAGTTTCACCTCATTCCAACATGGTTTGGTTTACCGAATAATCCTAAAACCCTCTCTGTCCACAATCAAGTTGAAGCAACTCTACATAGCAAAGTTTGTCCAAATGGCTTGAAACTTTGTAGGAGTGCTCAACACCCCAAATGAGGAGTACCTACCAAAAATTGGATTTGTAGGGATTAATTTACCCACATTACCTTTGGAATGGACATAACTGCCCATTTGGGGGTGATTTCAAGTTTGCACTGCCAAACTTGTCCAATGAAGCTCAAATTTCGTGGAGCATCCTATTTTTGCATCAAATCCAATCTTGTTAACTTTCATCATCAGTGGTGAAGCATAGCTACCCCAAACACCTGTCGAACACCTTCTGTAAGCTTGGTAAATCAGCTCTTAACTCACTCCACACTCACAACCTTTCCACCAAACTCTTACCCCAAGCAGCCAGCACCACTCCTCAACTGTAGACGAGTGGCCCCTCTCTAGTTCCCAGCAGAATAGCCAAAATATTCATTTTAGTTTCTGGCTCAAGTCTGGCATCACCTCTTTACCACTCCCTTTAACCAACAGTGAGTCCCTCGGCAATCCAACGGCTAGGGATAACCTAACCCAACCCCAGGAGAAGCCAGACACAGCCAAAGCGCCCCAGAGCGCGTAAGTATGTTGTGGCATGCGAAAACTGCGCTCTAGGCGTGATACATGATGCACCCAGGGCAAAGGTGGCCAGCCCCCGCAGATTCAAGCCTCCCCTCGATGCCTCTCCACGTCCCCGACAACCCTCCTGCATCAGGGCAGCCTCAGGGCCCCTCCTCCCCCGCTCTGTTGACCGGAGCGACGCGTGTCCGTGCGCGCAAGATTCGTCCAGAAGAATGCGGCCATGCAGCATGCGCGCTCCTCGCTCTCTCTCCCTCTCAGTGAGTCACTGGGGTCCTAAACGACATTTGCAATACCATGGTTTCGACCCCGAGCTCTCTCTGCCTCTCCTGTGAGTCACGGTGAAACCACCAGCGCTTCCCGCTCGGTGCACCGTCGCTGGCCTATAAATAGGCCCTCCCCCTCACTCCAGCACCCTCACCCCACTCCTCCAGAGCCCCAATCGAGCCCCTAGCCACCCCATTCGAGCAGATTGAGCTCCGGTGCTCGAGATGGACCGAGGCCCCGTCGCTTCGGAGCTTCGTCGATCTTGGGCTACACGACAGCTCTCGCACTCCTCTCACCTCCTCCGTGACCGTAATGAGCTTAGGGAGCTTCTCCAGCACTCCCCCGAGCGAATCTCTGCCCGTAGCACCCATTTCCTCCACCTCCCGAATCGGCTCCGCCGTTGCCACCTCGTCGCCGGTGACCCAGGGCCTCCCCGTCGTTCCCTCGACCACCAGCAGGTAGGCGCCGACGTGCTGCTTCCATTCCTGCCGTCGTTTAGGCATGAGGGCATTGGTGTCACCGCCGGCATGCCTCCCCTCCCCTCTGTCCAGAGGAGGAAGACGACCCGACAGGCGTGCCCCACCTGTCGGTGGCTCATCTCTCCCCCTCTCTCCTCTCTCAGCCGCTGACCGTAGGGGCCCGCGCGTCAGGATTGAACCTGATGGCGGGCGCGCGTGGGCTGGCTTGGTGGCTGGCCAGTTGGCCAGTTGGGCCGACCCAGCCACTAGCCAAGCCACGCCAGGGCTCAGCTCCTTTTTATTTTTTTTATTTTTTATCTATTTTAAAAGATTTTTGTAGAGTTTGTTATTTAATTAAATTTAATTATTTTTCCAACACAATTCTTCTTAAAATGAGTAGAATTTAATAGAGGTGTTGTACAAAATTTTGTGACAACTTTTCTGTATAGTTATAATTAAAAGGCTTATTTTGAATACTTTAGCTCGTGTTAAATTGATTTTTAAGGATAATCTTTCACCAAAACCTGAGACAAATATTTTTAAAACTATAATATGGACTTATCAGAATAGGATAACATTTTTAAAGTGAGTTTGTGTTCTGTTTTTGAGTGAGCTACTTATTTTACTATTATTATTACGAGATAGATTCCACGTTTGATGAAGGAGTTGGACTCGAAGACCCTGGATACCTAGCTGACCAAGGCAAGCAACCCTTTGACCATGTTTGAGCAAAATATTATGCATGATAAGTAGAGCTATTATTCCCGGTGCATATGATCATGAGTATTCGGTAATTCATCGATATGATTTTACGGATGGCTCATCCGGAGCCCTTGCACTTGAGCATGATCCTACCACCTATGAGGGTCACGCTAATATTATGTTGACAAGTAGACAGTAGTGCTACGCATAGTAGAAGCATGAGAATGATGATTGTAAATATCAAAGATTTATGAAAACCCTATGGGGTGCCACTAATGGCCGAGGGTGATGATGATTTAGGTGGCCACTTGTGAAGAAGTGGTACACCGGGTAATATTTTGGTGTGAGTGGTTTCGGAAACAGGATTAGATTTATGATGTGTCGACCGTCCCAACCTTACATGTGCGACCACCTTACCCCTTTATGGGAAGGGGCTTTGTTGATTACTCTAGTCGGTGCTAGCAAAGATCCACATTACTAGTGGCGGCAGTGATATGTGGTCACTCTCGTGACTGGGTCATAGGAGGTAGGTCGACTATGTTGTTTTTAAGTGTTCCAGGCACATCGTTGGTCCCCGCATGGATCATACTGTCCAGAGTTGGTGCTTGTAAGACGTACATCATGTGGGTCGGGTACCAATCGAGTGGAACTCTTTCTCTAATATCGTTAGGGGAAAGGCAATGATCGGGTGCATACCTCGGGTATGTTATATATCTCGAGTCGTGGATGACACAGAAGTTTCCCGGATCTCGTGGGTACATCGTACAACCTTTGCAGAGAGTAAAACTATTCGAATAGCCATGTCCACGGTCAAGGATGGTTGGGTGGTGCTGCTTAAACTACATCCAGTCGTTTCCGCATAAACCAAGTGTGTGTGTGTTCAAGGAGTCATCTGAGTAAGAGTTGATATGACCAAGTTTGGTGACTTGGTGAAAGGACGTGGATGTCGCCTAGAGGGGGTGAATAGGCTCTTTAAAATAATTATGGTTTAGGCTTGAACAAATGCATAATAAAACTAACGTTTAATTTGTCAAGCACAAAACCTAAAACAACTAGGCTCAACTATGTGCACCAACAACTTATGCTAAGCAAGATAAACAACTAAGTGATAGAAATATATATGACAAGAAACAATATGGCTATCACAAAGTAAAGTGCATAAGTAAAGGGTTCGGGTAAGAGATACCCCAGGCACGCGGAGACGATGATATATCCCGAAGTTCACACCCTTGCATATGCTAATCTCCACTTGAGAGGTGTGGAGGCACAATGCTCCCCAAGATGCCACTAAGCCCATCGTAATTTCCTCACGCCCTCGCACAATGCAAGATGTCGTGATTCCACTAAGGGACCCTTGAGGGCAGTCACCGAACCTGTACAAACAAGGTTGGGGCAATCTCCACAACTTAATTGGAGGCTCCCAACAACACCACGAAGCTTCACCACAATGGCATATGGCTTCGAGGTGACCACAAATGCTCGGGGCAATCTCCACAACTTAATTAGAGACCCTGACGCTTGCCCGGAGCTGCACACCACAATGATTGAGCTTCGAGGCACCACCAAGATACTAGGGGTACCAAGTAGCCAAAGGTAATAAGCTTCTCAACTTCTCACTTCCACGTATCACCGTGGAGAACTCAAACCGATGCACCAAATGCAATGGCAAGGGCACACGGAGTGCCCAAGTCCTTCTCTCCCAAATCCCACCAAAGCAACTAATGCTAGGGAGGAAAATGAGAAGAAGAAACAAGAAGAACATGAAGAATTCCAAGATCTAGACCCAAGTGGTTCCCCTCAATTAGAGGAGAAAGTGATTGGTGGAAATGTGGATCTAGATCTCCTCTCTCTTTCCCCTAAAGAACTAGCAAGAATCATTGGAGGGATTGAGATTTAGCAAGGTCGAAGAAGGTGAATGATGGGGGAAGAACACAAGCAAAAGAGATAACGTTCAATGCGGAAGAAGACCCCCTTTTATAGGTGGGGAAAAATCCAACCGTTATGCTTCACAGCCCGCACAAAGCGGTACTACCGCTCATGGGAGCGGTACTACCGCTCGGTAGGTTGACCAACCATGTTGAGGCCAAAATGGATGCGCAAAAACAGTCTGATGGAGCGGTACTACCGCTAGGGAGGAGTAGTAAAAAAATTCTACAGCTCCGGGGGCGGTACTACCGCTGGCACCACGAGTGGTACTACCGCTGGATACTGAAACTGCTCTAACTTTCGCATAGGAACTCCGAATCGAGCAAACTCAATCTTGTTGAATTCACAACGACAAGAGCTATCCAATAGCGACATAAAATCTTAAGAACATGCAGTTAGAAAATGGCAATGATATAGATAAGTGAGACCTCTATTAATGAAGAACCGGCAAAAACTTCCAACATCGAAAATATTATAGAAGATGCATATGGACTCTGTTTTCGATGAACTCGAGCTTGTCATCAAGATAATCATAACCTCTAAAACTCACAAAGATAAACACCAAACAAGAACCAAGAAATAATATGAAATGATGCAAATTGGTTTAGCTCTCAACGAATGATACGATTGAGCTACTCACTTGAGAGCCCCCCTTGACAGTACAACAATCTATCGTAAAATAGAAAACCTATCAAGGGCAAACCTATACCTTGAACCTAGTACTCTTGAGCTAGATGATGATGAACTTGGCTTCCTCAAGATGGACCACGTTTATTGATTGCCTTGGTTTGACGAAGAGTAGTTGATTGCTCCCCCATTACTCACTATGGGTGAGCCATTCTTCAGCACATCTTCACAAGTCCATTGCCACCACAACGGACGGCAAGCTTCAAGCACGATATCTTCATGATGCTCCACTTGAACTTGCAGAAAGCAATCTTCATGACGATCACCACTTGATGTCATCCTTCATAGGTTGAATGAGATCTTCCTCTTACGCGAACCCATAGAGACACACCTAAGCCCACATAGAACTCTCACAATGACCATGGTTTAGTACACAAAAGCGTTATGGACAATGCTTACCATACCATGGGATCACATGATCCCTCTCAGTACATCTTGTACACTTTGTGTGTTGATCATCTTGATTTACTATTTGCTTAGTCTTGATCAACCTTGTGTCTTTATGACCAATCTTTGGATAATACCTTGAATACCACCTTGGTCATCATATAAACTCCTTGACACCAACAGATGGACTTCAAGAAGTGCCTATGGACATATCCTTCGAATATAACTTAAGGCAACCATTAGTCCATAGGGATTGTCATCAATTACCAAAACCACATATGGAGAAATATGCTCTAACAATCTCCCCCATTTTGGTAATTGATGACAATCAGTACAAGAGAGTTTATATAAGGAAATAAGCGTAACCAAGCGCGCACATACAAAGCAATAATGCATGCGTACAAGATGTAAATGCTTAATAAATAAAAGCAAAACCATGTATGCATCACCAAATTAAACTCTCTAAACTTCTCCCCCATTGGTATAGATTGCCAAAATGGAAAAAGATTAGAAAGCCAATATAGTAGGTGGTCCTCCAAAAAGTGTGTACTTCTCAAAAAAAGTGCAAAGAAATACACAAATACAATGATAGACGTTGGAGGAAAATGAACTATATCGAGGACCCAAAGATTGCAAGAAGGATCGTATGTCACAAAGACATACGAACAAGATAAGCACACAATCAAAAGATACCAATAGGAACAAGCAATCATATGGTCCTTCGAACCACATGAATAAAATATATTACGGCAAGGACAATAGTGTGTTTTATCAAAACTAGAGAAGCTCCCCATGATTTGTGCAGTAATAAGATTTTATTTTTGTATTTGATACAAGTGCACAAAATAGGATTGTTGCTGCCCCAAAATTAATAAAGTACACAACAAGTGCAAGAAAATAGATGAGACAATAAGTATATCACTTGCACAAAACATATGGTTGAGAAACATGTAAAAGAGGCAACTTAAGAGTAGGCTCAACCAAAATGATGTGTGTGAGTCATGGCAAGGCACTTGAGAAGACTACGTGAGGATGAGCATTACTCATTAATATAGTCTTGAAGAAATAAGAACAAAGTGCAAGACAGATCCTTCCCACACACATACTACTAGCAAATAGGTTCACAAGTTTACTAAAAAACAAATTGAGAACCAACGCTTGTGACAACCCATGGTGAAGAAAGGAAATAATAACCTTGTCAAGAGAAGGGATACCAACCAAAATGTCAACTCCCTTGTCAAGACATGTATGAGGAAAAATAATCTTCACCACGAAGGAGTGCATCAAGATGCAAGGATAAAAGATCCGCACTCAAGACAAATCCTTTCACGAAGCCACAAAAACCTAAAAAAGGAAATGCAATGGTGGACGTGGAAGAAAAGAGGATATCAACTAGAGATGTAACTTATCTCATGTGTAAAAAATTCTAGGTAGAAGAAAATCATGATGATATATATCCACAAAGAAACATGTACACACGAAATGGTTACAAGAAGGAACAAACAAGACATCCAAAAGGAAGTCATAAATATAACAATAAGATCTTTGCTTGAAAGCATAGCACATGGCCTAGTATTTTCTTATTGTACAATATGAACTTCCAACTTATGAACATGAAGGACATCCCAACTAGCAATAAGACATCATCGTTCGTATGCTTTGAGGAAGGAAACTAGTACCACATGAACAAATCGAGAAAGTCATGCCATGATGCAACCTATGAAAGGTTGAACGCAAGAAATGTACGCATAAAGTAGATAATTGTTACCGAGATTGCACTGGATTGATGTAGTAGATAGTTGTTCGTTGATCATCCTAACTTGGCTCCAATAAGAACATGGTGTTAACACCTTCCTTGTAGGTGAGCCGAGCATCCAATGCCTATCCAATTGTTGCCAGAACAACAAAACAAACAAAATGGTGCCCAAACTCATTGGGACAAAAGAGTTATAAAACCAACAATACATAGGACAAACTCCACATAAATATGTGCATATAGATATGAAATTGAATTTCATGCACACTTCAGCCAATTTATGACAAGGTGGAGTTTCCCCTATATATCGGGTCATGGAAAGAAAGCATGCAAAAGAAACTATATGTATATAGTAAATATGCATGCTCAAGGCATTCAAAAATCAAATCAACCCGTAGTTGATAAGACACCAAAAGACAAGGTACCAAGTGAAAATAAAGTACCAGGCGAAAAATTATCACTTGAAGGATACCAATTAAAAGATACATCAAAGAATGATATCCATTGACACATGCAAAATAAAAGGAAACAAGATACCAATAGAAGGAAAACAAACACGAGGTATCTAGTTTCCAAAAGAGATCTAGGTTCCAAACAAACCAAACCCTCGACCAATTTTCATCATGGCAGAAAGCATCATAAAGAGCAAGACTTGCCTCCCATCAACACGCACTTGATGGGGATCAAAAGATGTTATGATAAACGCATAAAGAGAGTGTTCTAAAGAAAATAGTATAGCTCCCCCAATATATGTGCATTATATAGATTTTGCATTTGAATACAAAATGCACAAGGGAATCATCAACTTCACTATATTGATAAGAACACTAGACATGTTCAAATAGATCCACAAAATGCAAGGAAGACAAGCGATACACAAAATCCAATATAAAGATGATTAACAATGTCTACCACATGAAGGGAATATCAATTGTCAAAGGACAGACAGTATTTGGAAATAATTCCTATTGGTAGGATGCAAATATATATAGCAACAACTTTACTCCAAAACACAAGCAAATGACACTTGTAGAGCTAACTTGCCACCTAGCAACAAGATAATTTACAATATCAACACTAAGTGGAAATATCTCAAGTATAGACATTTTCTAGGCTTGTAATATCCACATAGCATATTACTCCCCCATAATGTGATAACTAACAAAATTGACAAGTGGCAAAACAAAACCAACAAGAGATAATTAATGGATCATTTAGAATTTGAATTTCTCATGAGGAAGACATACCACATAGAGACTAGATGATCTCGAAACATCAATACTAAGTGGGATTCCTCATGTATACACATTTAGAGGATTGTGAGGTGTGAAAAGCACATCACTCCCCCAAAATGGGATAATGCACTAATCTCTCACAAAAGCCAACAAAGATACAAACAAGACGCAAAAAGGCTCAATACAAGACTCACATGTACATGATGTGCAAACCAACATACACTTACTCGATTACTCAAGATAAGCAAGTTCGAAGAACAACATATACAAACACATGCAAGGTACAAAACCACAACATGCAAAGGGCAAGTAACTAACAATGTAAACAATCTAAGTACAAGTTACCGTAAGGAGTCACATTGGATATGAGATAGAAACTCGATAATCCAAATGACTTAGCTTGAGATAATATGAATGATGAAGACCCCTTAATTCTTCATTATGTATCCAAGTCTTCAGTGTCCTCCATATTCACCTATTGATCAAGTTTGAGCTTGTTGGTCCCCAACCACATTGGGTCCTAAGAGGTTAGTCACAATAGGCTTGGCAACACAAATGGTACTTTTATTGACACGACTTTGAGTACCAACAAACTTGGCAAACACATTGCCAACCTTATCCTTCCCACGAGAATAGATATCATCAATAATGATTGTGTTGGATAAATTACCTATCGTGCAAGAAGAAGCGAAGTGACCCTTCTCACGACATAAGTAGCAATATCTAACCTTTAATTTCTTCCCTATTGATTTCTCAACATGAGGAGGGTTGGCTTGGGTCTTCTTGGGAAAAGGCCTTTCTTCAACTTGTAGTTCAGTATGTGATTGAACTTGTGGACGCTTCTCTTGTTGCTTGTGACTTTGGGGATTCTTCTTTAGCAGGAAAGATCTAACATGGTGCCCTACAATTTTGCACTTGAAGCAAATAATCTTGGTCGAATTCTTGCCTTGTTCTGGCCCTTCTTCTTGAAGTTTTTGGACTTCTTATTCTTGTTGGAGTTGAATCCAAGTCCATATTTTTCATTCAGGGATTTTGGCCAAATAAAACATTGTTGACTGTGGACATCCCTTCATGACTCTCCAAGTCTTTCTTCAAAGAAGTGACTTGGGACTTGAGCTCTTTGATTTCCTCTACATGGTTAGTATCAACACAAGTACTAGAGGATGTATAAGCTTGATTGTTAGAGCAACAAGGCAAGGAAAGTAATTCATCACAAGAGGTAGCAACATTATGAGTAGAAGAATTACGAGGACTAGCACATGGCAATATAGTATTTTGACTAGAGGTAGTGTCATTGTCCACATGAGGCTCACTTGATGTTACCTTGGTAGTAATAGCCTCATGAGATAACTTTAGCACATTATGGGACGCTAGAAGATCATCATGTGAGCATCTGAGCATTACATGACTTTCTTCCAATTTCCCATAATTTCTAGATACAACTCAAGTTGACCCCTTAGCTCAACATTCTCCTTTAAAATGGATGCCTCCCAAGAAGTAGAGTTAGTAGCACAAGCATCATCATTAGAAATAAGAGGAGAAGGCACCTTGGCAAGCTCTTTAGCATATGAAGCTTCAAGTTGAGCATGAGACTCGGTTAGTTCGATGAGCGAACTCTTAATAGCCCTTGAGCCATTTTCGAGGTGCTCATAGTCCTCAAGGAGTTTAGAATGTGCAACTCCAAGCTTATCATTTTTAGTTCTAAAATCATTAGCCACCTCGAGAGCTCTATCATGGGATTCCTTTAATCTAGATAATTCTAGAGCAAAGGTTTCCTCAAGAGATTCCTTGGTGGTTTGTTCATTTTCAAGAGCTTGAGATAGCTCTGCGATCTCATTAGCATAATCACGCTCATGACCTTCCATTGTGTCAATGGTGGCCTCATGCTCCTCAAGATGAGCTTCCAACTCATCAATGTATTTCTTGGCCTCAGTGGCAATAGACATGATTTCGAAGAAGTTGGAACAAGCAAGTTTATTCTTATAAAGAGATTCGAAAATCATTTCACCCTTAATTTTTAAGGATGCAATATTATCACACTCTTCATCATTATCCTCATCCCCATTATCATCAACATCATCATCATGAGATATATTGGGATTCAAAGTAGGAGATACCTTTGAAGCCTTAGCCATAAGGTAAAAGTGAGTAACAATAGATGATGATGTAGGATCCCTTGAAGCATCATTCACGGACACATATTGTTCCATGGAGTGATGAATTACCTCTACATTGTTAGCACAATAACTCGAGGAAATAGATACATTTTTATCATGGCAACAAGATATAGGAAGCATATCATCATGAGATTTAGTCAAGCAGTTTTTACATGATATGCAAGTACTATGAACACAAGAATGTACAAATTTAGAGTGCTCGAAGTGTTAACGCCAAAAGATGAAGAATTGCAATCATATAGTGATGAAGGATCATCAATAATAAGCCCACTATCAGCATTGCAATGGTCTCCACTACTCACCATAGCATTACCTTGTGGCAATCCACATGTAGGTGAAGTAGATGAAGTTGAGAATACCACACGACCGGAGGTGAAGGGAAAACAATCATTCCCACAAATCTTGGACATACCATATTTATCTTGAAGCTTTGTCCACAACTCATGAGTATCCCGGAATGGCATGAGTTGAAATATAACTACATTGCTCAAAGCATCAAAAAAAATTAAAAGCTTGAGCATCGAGATAAGATTTTTTTTCTCATCCTCTAAAGATATATTTTGAGAATCCTTTGGAGGAGAAAAACCCAAATCTAGAATTCTCTCCAAGTTTTGGTCCATGACCCTAAAGTGATGAAGCATGCAAATTACCCAAACATCAAAAATTGTGCAATTGAAACTAACAGTGTCGGAGATTCCTAAACCCCTAGTCGACATCCTTACTCTCTAGGTGGTTAAACCTAATAAAGAGAGACCTAGCTCTGATACCAATTGAAAGGACGTGGATGTCGCCTGGAGGGGGTGAATAGGCGCTTTAAAATAATTACGGTTTAGGCTTGAACAAATGCAGAATAAAACTAACGTTTAATTTGTCAAGCACAAAACCTAAAACAACTAGCCTCAACTATGTGCACCAACAACTTATGCTAAGCAAGATAAACAACTAAGTGATAGCAAGATATATGACAAGAAACAATATGGCTGTCACAAAGTAAAGTGCATAAGTAGAGGGTTCGGGTAAGAGATAACCGAGGCACGCGGAGACGATGATATATCCCGAAGTTCACATCCTTGTGGATGCTAATCTCCGTTGGAGCGGTGTGGAGGCACGATGCTCCCCAAGATGCCACTAAGGCCACCGTAATCTCCTCACTCCCTCGCACAATGCAAGATGTTGTGATTCCACTAAGGGACCCTTGTGGGCGGTCACCGAACCCGTACAAACAAGGTTCGTGCAATCTACACAACTTAATTGGAGGCTCCCAACAACACGACGAAGCTTCACCACAATGGCATATGGCTTCGAGGTGACTACAAATGCTCGGGGCAATCTCCACAACTTAACTGGAGACCCTGACGCTTTCCCGGATCTTTACACCACAATGATTGAGCTCTGAGGCACCACCAGGCTTCTAGGGGTACCAAGTACCCAAAGGTCATAAGCTTATCAACTTCTCACTTCCACGTATCACCGTGCAGAACTCAAACCGATGCACCAAATGCATTGGCAAGGGCACACATAGTGCCCAATTCCTTCTCTCCCAAATCCCACTAAAGCAACTAATGCTAGGGAGGAAAATGAGAAGAAGAACAAAGAAGAACACAAAGAACTCCAAGATCTAGACCCAAGGGGTTCCCCTCACTTAGAGGAGAAAGTGATTGGTGGAAATGTGGATCTAGATCTCCTTTCTCTTTTCCCTCAAGAACTAGCAAGAATCATTGGAGGGATTGAGGGTTAGCAAGCTCGAAGAAGTTCAACAATGGGGAAAGAAGACGAGCTAAAGAGATAAGGTTCAATGGGGAAGAAGATCCCCTTTTATTTGTGGGGGAAAATCCAACCGTTATGCTTCACAGCCCGCACAAAACGGTACTACCGCTCATGGGTGTGGTACTGCTCGGTAGGTTCACTAACCATGCTGAGGCAAAAAAGGATGCACATAAATAGTCAAACGGCTAGGGAGTGGTAGAAAAAAATTACTACCGCTCCGGGAGCGATACTACCACTCGCAGCAGGAGCGGTACTACCACTCGCAGCAGGAGCGGTACTACCGCTGGATACTGAAACAGCTCTAACTTTCGCATACGAACTCCAAACCGAGAAAACTCAAGCTTGTTGAATTCACAACGACAAGGTCTATCCAACAGCGACATAAAATCTTAAGAAAATGCAGTTAGAAAATGCCAATGATATAGAGAAGTGAGTCCTCTAATAATGAAGAACTGGCAACAATTTCCAACATCGAAAACATTATAGAAGATGTATATGGACTCTGTTTTCGATGAACTCGAGCTTGTCATGAATATGACCATAACCTCTAAAACTCACAAAGATAAACACCAAACAAGAACCAAGAAATATGATGCAATGATGCAAATGGTTTGAGCTCTCAATGAACGATATGATCAAGCTACTCACTTGAGAGTCTCCCTTGACAGTACGACAATCTATCCTAAAATAGAAAACATATCAAGGGCAAACCTATACCTTGCACCTAGTACTCTTGAGCTAGATGATGATGATCTTGGCTTCGTCATGATGGACCACTGATACGTCTCCAACGTATCTATAATTTTTGATGGTTTCATGCTATTATCTTGTAAACTTTGGATGTTATGCATGCCTTTTATATATTTTTTGGGACTAACTTATTAACCCACTGCCAAGTGCCAGTTCCTGTTTTTCCATGTTTTTGACCCCTTTCAGAGGAGATTTTGAAACGGAGTCCAAATGGAAGAAAATCCCCGAAAAGATTATTTCCGTAACGGAAGAAGATCGGGAAGCTTGAGAGCCAAGGCAGGGGATCCTCAGGGGCCCCACAAGCCCCCACCCTGCAGCCAGGGGGGAGGCGGCGGCCCACAGGCTTGTGGGCCCCTGGGCGCCCTCTTCCCTAGGGGTTGCGCCTATATATTCCCTGAAAATCCCAAAAAAATTAGGAGATCATCGAAAGTATTTTTCCGCCGCCGCAAGCTTCTGTCTCCGCAAGATCCCATCTGGGGCACGTTCTGGTGCCCTGTCGGAGGGGGGATTCGGACACGGAGGGCTTCTTCATCAACACCATGACCTCTCCGATGATGCGTGAGTAGTTCACCATAGACCTACGGGTCCATAGCTAGTAACTAGATGGCTTCTTCTCTCTCTTGGATCTCCAATACAAAGTTCTCCATGATCTTCATGGAGATCTATCCGATGTAATCTTATTTTGCGGTGTGTTTGTCGAGATCCGATGAATTGTGGATTTATGATCAGATTATCTATGAATCTTATTTGAGTTTCTTCTGATCTCTCTTATGCATGATTTCATATCCTTGTAATTCTCTTCGAGTTGTGGGTTTTGTTTGGCCAACTGGATCTATGATTCTTGCAATGGGAGAAGTGCTTGGTTTTGGGTTTATACCGTGCGGTGACCTAACCCAGTGATAGAAGGGGTAGCGAGGCACGCATCATGTTGTTGCCATAAAGGGTAAAAAGATGGGGTTTTCATCATTGGTTTGAGATTATCCCTCTACATCATGTCATTTTGCTTAAGGCGTTACTCTGTTCGTCATGAACTCAATACGCTATATGCATGCTGGATAGCGGTCGATGTGTGGAGTAATAGTAGTAGATTCAGAAAGTATCGGTCTACTTGTCTCGGACGTGATGCATATATGTATGATCATTGCCTTAAATATTGTCATGACTTTGCGTGGATCTATCAATTGCTCGACAGTAATTTGTTCACCCACCGTGATATTTGCTATTTTGAGAGAAGCCTCTAGTGAACACTATGGCCCCCGGGTCTACTCCACACCATATTTTCAGCCTTACAATTTTTACTTCGTTGCACTTTCCGCCTTCAGATCTCACTTTGCAAACAATCTTGAAGGGATTGACAACCCCTTTGAAGCGTTGGGTGCAAGCTCGTTTGTGTTTGTACATGTACTCTGGACTTGACGAGACCCTCCTTCTGGATCGATACCTTGGTTCTCAATCTGAAGGAAATACTTATTGCTCCTGTGCAGCATCACCTTTTCCTCTTCAAGGGAAAAACCAACACATGCCCAGTCTCCGTCAACATGTCAATTTCTGGCGCTGTTGTTTTTGAAGTAGGAGAAGGATTTCTGGCGCCGTTGCCGGGGAGGAAGATCAAGTCAAGAACTCATCCAAGGAGGTGTCGCAAACACATCTCTTGCATTTACTTTGTTTGCCAGTTGCCTCTCGTTTTCCTCTCCCCCACTTCACCAATTTGCCTTTTTCGTTTGCCTTTTTCCGTTTGCCTTTCGTTCGCCTTTTCTCGCTTGCTCTTTGTTCGCTTGTGTGTTTGCTTGCTTGCTGAAGTCACCATGAATGAAAACACCAAACTTTGTGACTTCTAGAATACTAATAATAATTATTTTATTAGTACTCCGATTGCTCTCGCCACTAGTGCGGAGTCATACGAAATCAATGCCGCTTTGCTGAATCTTGTTATGAAAGAGCAATTCTCTGGCCTTCCTAGTGAAGATTCCGCATCCCATCTCAATACCTTCGTTGAGCTTTGCGACATGCAAAAGAAGAAAGATGTGGATAATAACGTGATTAAATTAAATCTTTTTTCCTTTCTCGTTGCGAGATCGCGCAAAATTTGGTTTTCTTGTTTGCCCAAAAATAGTATCGATTCTTGGGATAATTGCAAAGATGCTTATATATCCAAGTATTTTCCACCGGCTAAGATCATCTCTCTCTGTAATGATATCATGAATTTCAAGCAACTTGATCACGAACATTTTGCACAATCTTGGGAGAGAATGAAATTGATGATTAGAAATTGTCCCGCTCATGGCTTGAGTCTTTGGATGATTATTCAAATCTTTTACGCTGGCTTGAATTTCGCTTCTAGAAATATCTTGGACTCCGCCTCAGGTGGAACGTTCATGGAAATCACGTTAGTGGAAGCCACAAAGCTCTTAGACAACATCATGACGAACTACTCTCAGTGGAACACTGAAAGGTCACCTACTAGTAAGAAGGTACACGCTATAGAAGAAATTAACTCGTTGAGTGCTAAGATGGACGAGTTAATGAATTTGATTGCTAGTAGAAGTGCTCCTTTGGATCCTAATGATATGCCCTTGTCTTCTTTGATTTAAAGTAGCAATGCTAGCTTGGACGTTAATTTTTTTGGTAGGAATAACTTTGGCAACAACAATGCTTTTAGAGCAAACTATGTTCCTAGGCCTTTTCCTAGTAACTCCTCCAATAACTTTGGCAACTCCTACAACAATACCCATGGAAATTACAATATATTACCCTCTGATCTAGAGAGTAATATCAAAGAGTTCATAAACTCTCAAAAGATTTCAATGCGTCCATTGAGGAAAAGCTACTCAAAATTGACGATTTAGCTAAGAGCATTGATAAAATGTCTAGTGATATTGATGCTTTGAAAGTTAGATGTGCTCCTGCCAAAATCAACATGGATGAAACTTTAAAAGCTATGCGTGTTTCCATGATTGAGAGCCAAGAAAGAACTGCCCAAATTCGTGTTAGACATGAATGGCTTAAAAAGGCGTGTTCTCGTGATGAGAATCACGAAGATCTTAAAGTGCTTGGTGTGACTCCCATTAAATCTTTGTTTTCTTGTGTGAAACCTAATTATTATGGGGCTGGATATGAATCCACTTTGGTTGAAAAGTGCCCTAATGATTCGGAGTCCATCTATCTTGATGCTAAAAGCATTGAAAGTGGAGTAGAAGATGTTAAAACTTTGAGTAGTAATGAAATTTCTACCGTGGATTTCAAGGAATTCAATTATGATAGTTGCTCCATGATTGAATGCATTTCTTTGATGCAATCCATGTTAAACTCTCCACATGCTTATTGACAAAACAAGGCCTTTACCGATCATATCGTCGAAGCTATGATAAAATATCTTGAAGAGAAACTTGAATTGGAAGTCTCTATCTCTAGAAATCTTCATGATGAGTGGGAACCTACCATCAAAATCAAAATCAAAAACTACAAATGCAATGCTTTGTGTGATTTCGGTGCTAGTGTTTCTGCGATTCCAAAGTCTTTATGTGATGTTCTGGGTTTTAATGAGATTGAAGAGTGTTCTCTTAATTTGCATCTTGCTGATTGTACTGTCAAGAAACCCATGGGAAGGATCAATGATGTTCTTAGTATTGCAAATAGGAACTATGTACCCGTGGATTTCATTGTGCTTGACATTGATTACAATCCTACATGCCCTATTATTCTTGGTAGACCTTTCCTAAGGACTATCGGTGCTATCGTCGATATGAAGGAAGGGAATATTAGATTTCAATTTCCTTTAAGGAAGGGCATGGAAAAATTTGCAAGAAAGAAAATAAGATTGCCTTATGAATCCATGATGAGGGTCACTTATGGTTTGAGCACCAAAGACGACGATACGTGATTCTATCGCTTTTATGCCCAGCTAAGGGCGTTAAACAATAGCGCTTGTTGGGAGGCAACCCAATGAATTTATATTTTCCTTTTTTTTTGTTGCGTCCACACCATCATAATTCTGTTGTGATTGTGTTTTTTGTGTTTCTTTTTGTGTTTGAGCCAAACAAAACCTTTATGACTAGTCTTGGTAATAGTTTTTTGATCCGCCTGGAAAAAGACAGAAACTTTTCACTCACGAGATGATTTTTCATTTTTATTCAGAAAGAGATTTTGAGTTGATTCTTCTTGCTGCTGGTTGATATGCCTTTTGCCTAGGCAGTCGTAAATTTTCAGATTTTGTGAGGTAACAGAAGTATACGAAGTATACAAATTGCTACAGACTGGTATGTTTTTGACAGATTCTTTTTTGTTGATTTGGTTGCTTGTTTTGATGAAACTATGCTTAGTATCGGGGGCTACTAGCCATGGAAAAGTGAGAATATAGTAGCCCAACACCAATATAGATAGAATTCAAGTTTGCTACAGTACCAAAAGAAGTCGTAGTTTATTTTCTTGTACTAATGTTATCACGAGTTTCTATTTAAGTTTTGTGTTGTGAAGTTTTCAAGTTTTGGGTGATGTTCTCATGGACGATGAGATAAGGAGTGGAAAGAGCTCAAGCTTAGGGATGCCCAAGTCATCCCAAGCCAAATTCAAGGACACCAAAAAGCCTAACTTGGGGATGCCCCGGGAAGGCATCCCCTCTTTCGTCTTCAATCCATCGGTAACATTACTTGGAGCTATATTTTTATTCACCACATGCTATGTGTTTTGCTTGGAGCATCTTGTATCGTAGGAGTCTTTTATTTTTTTTGTGTCACAATCATCCTTGATGCACACCTTTTTGAGAGAGAGAGATATGCACTCATCGTGATTTTTCTAGAATGCTCATAGTGCTTCACTTATATCTTTTGAGCTAGATACTTTTGCTCTCGTGCTTCACTTATATCTTTTAGAGCACAGCGGCGTGTGACTTGATAGTTGGCTTATGCTATTAAAGTAGTCCCAAATATGATAGGTACCCAAAGAGGATGCAAAAAACCTCCATCTTCAAGTGCATTGAGTACAAAGAGAAGTTTTGATTCCTCTCAGTTCGTTTTGAGACATGGATTTGGTAATATTAAGAGCTATGTTAGTAGGGTGTTGTGAATCTAGAAATACTTGTGTTGAAGTTAGTGATTCCCGTAGCATGCACGTATGGTGAACCGCTATGTTAGTAAGTCGGAGCATAATTGATCTATTGATTGTCATCCTTTGTGTTGAGGTCGGGATCGCGTGATGGTTAACACCTACCAAACCTTCCCCTCGGAGTATGCGTTTAGCACTTTGTTTCGATTACTAATAAAAACTATCGCAACAAGTATGTTAGTTCTTCATGACTAATGTGAGTCCATGGTATAGATGCACTTTCACCTTCCAGCATTGCTAGCCTCTCTAGTGCCGCGCAATTCTCGCCAGTGCACAAACCCACCATATTCCTTCCTCAAAACAGCCACCATACCTACCTACTATGGCATTTTCATAGCCATTCCGAGATATATTGCCATACAACTCCCATTGTTCCGTCTCATGACTTGTGCCGTCACTCTCATATTGCCATTGCATGATTGTAAGATAGCTAGCGAGATGTTCTCAACATCATACGCGATGCTAGATCGTTGCACATCCCGGTACACTGCCGGAGGCATTTCCTTTAGAGTCATCATCATTTTGAGTTGTGAGTAAATAAAAGGGTGATGATCATTATTATTAGAGCGTTGTCCCATGTGAGGAAAGAAAATAGGAAAAAAGAGGCCTAAGAGCCCAAATGGAAAAAGGAGAGAAAAAGAGAGAAGGGACAATGCTACTATCTTTTTCCACACTTGTGCTCCATAATAAGCACCGTGTTCTTCATGATTGAGAGCTTCTTGCTTTGTAACCACCATATGCTAGTAGGAATCTTCATAATAAAACTTGGCTTGTATATTCCAATGATGGGCTTCCTCGAAATTGCCCTCGGTCTTCGTGAGCAAGCAAGTTGGATGCACACCCACTAGTTCTCCTTTTGAGCTTTCACATACTTATAGCTCTAGTGCATCTCTTGTATGACAATCCCTACTCATTCACATTGATATCTATTAATGGGCATCTCCATAGCCCTTTGATACGCCGAGTCAATGTGACCATCTCCTCCTTTTTGTCTCACAAACACCACCACACTCCATTCCACTTTTAGTGCTATATCCATGGCTCACGCTCATGTATTGCGTGATAATTATAAAAAAGTTTGAGAAAGTAAGAGTGCGAAAACAATTACTTGGCCAATACCGGGGTTGTGCATGATTTACATTAGTTGTGTGAGGATGATGGAGCATATCGAGACTATATGATTTTGTAGGGATAACTTTCCTTGGCCTTGTTATTTTGAAAGTTCATGATTACCTAGCTAGTTTACTTGAAGTATTATTGTTTTCCTATCAATAGGAAACTATTGTTTTGAATCTTACGGATCTCAACATTCATGTCACATGAAAGAAGTTGCGAAGGACGACTATGCTAGGTAGCATTCCACATCAAAAATTCATTCTTTATCACTTCCCTACTCGAGGACGAGCAAGAGTTAAGCTTGGGGATGGTTGATACGTCTCCAATGTATATATAATTTTTGATGATTTCATGCTATTATCTTGTCAAACTTTGGATGTTATGCATGCCTTTTATATATTTTTGGGACTAACTTATTAACTCAGTGCCAAGTGCCAGTTCCTGTTTTTTCCATGTTTTTGACCCCTTTCAGAGGAGATTTTGAAACAGAGTCCAAACGGAAGAAAATCCCCGAAAATATTTTATTCGTAATGGAAGAAGATCGAGAATCTTGAGAGCCAAGGTAGGGGAACCTCAGGGGCCCCACAAGCCCCCGCCCCGCGGCTAGGGGGAGGCCGCGACCCATAGGCTTGTGGACCCCCTAGGGGCCCTCTGCCCTAGGGGTTGCGCCTATATATTCCCTGAAAATCCCAAAAAAATTAGGAGATCATCGAAAGTACTTTTCCGCCACCGCAAGCTTCTGTCTCCGCAAGATCCCATCTGGGGCACGTTCTGGTGCCCTGTCGGAGGGGGATTCGGACATGGATGGCTTCTTCATCAACACCATGACCTCTCCGATGATGCCTGAGTACTTCACCATAGACCTACGGGTCCATAGCTAGTAACTAGATGGCTTCTTCTCTCTCTTGGATCTTCAATACAAAGTTCTCCATGATCTTCATGGAGATCTATCCGATATAATCTTGTTTTGCGGTGTGTTTTTCGAGATCCGATGAATTATGGATTTATGATCAGATTATCTATGAATCTTATTTGAGTTTCTTCTGATCTGTCTTATGCATGATTTCATATCCTTGTAATTCTCTTCGAGTTGTGGGTTTTGTTTGGCCAACTAGATCTATGATTCGTGCAATGGGAGAAGTGCTTGGTTTTGGGTTCATGTTGTTGCCATCAAGGGTAAAAAGATGGGGTTTTCATCATTGGTTTGAGATTATCCCTCTACATCATGTCATCTTGCTTAAGGCGTTACTCTGTTCGTCATGAACTCAATACACTAGATGCATGCTGGATAGCGGTCGATGTGTGGAGTAATAGTAGTAGATGCAGAAAGTATCGGTCTAGTTGTCTCGGACGTGATGCCTATATGTATGATCATTTCCTTAGATATCGTCATGACTTTGCGCGGTTCTATCAATTGCTCGACACTAATTTGTTCACCCACCGTGATATTTGCTATTTTGAGAGAAGCCTCTTGTGAACACTATGGCCCTGGGGTCTACTCCACACCATATTTTCAGCCTTACACTTTTTACTTCGTTGCACTTTCCGCCTTCATATCTCACTTTGCAAACAATCTTGAAGGGATTGACAACCCCTTTGAAGCGTTGGGTGCAAGCTTGTTTGTGTTTGTGCAGGTACTCTGGACTTGACGAGACCCTCCTTCTGGATCGATACCTTGGTTCTCAAACTGAGGGAAATACTTACTGCTCCTGTGCTAGATCACCCTTTCCTCTCAAGGGAAAAACCAAGGCAAGCCCAGTCACCGTCAACGTGTCAATTTATGGCGCTATTGTTTGAGAAGTAGCAACCACCTTTCTTGATTGCCTTGGTTTGACGAAGACTAGTTGATTGCTCCCCCATACTCACTATGGGTGAGCCATTCTTCAGCATATTTCACACGTCCATTGCCACCACAATGGACGGCAAGCTTCAAGCATGATATCTTCGTGATGATCCACTTGAACTTGCACAACACAATCTTTATGACGATCACCACTTGATGTCATCCTTCATAGGTTGAATGAGATCTTCCTCTTGACGCGAACCCATGGAGACACACCTAACCCCACATAGAACTCTCACAAGGACCATGGGTTAGTACACAAAAACGTTATGGCCAATGCTTACCATACCATGGGATCACTTGATCCCCCTCGGTACATATTGTACACATTGTGTGTTGATCATCTTGATTTAATCTTTGCTTAGTTTTGATCAACCTTGTGTCTTTATGACCAATCTTTGGATAATACCTTGAATACCACCTTGGTCATCATATAAACTCCTTGACACCAACAGATGGACTTCAAGAAGTGCCTATGGACAAATCCTTTGAATATAACTTAAGGCAACCATTAGTCCATAGGGATTGTGATCAATTACCAAAACCACATATGGGGAAATATGCTCTAACACTTGGCATATTGGGCGAACCCGAAGTGGTCGGCCCTTAATAGATATGTTGATATTTGTAACCTGTTCTTCTAAATACCATCTAGCTTATGATGCACATCCATCTATGATCATGTTTATTTATAATCAAGCTTGCTTTCCACCAATACTGCATATTACATGTTATCATACCAACTGCATTATCCATATCATGGGCTGTTTGTGAGTACATTCAAAGTACTCACTGGCTTGCCACTGGTTATGTTATTGACCATACATGGAAGGACCAGAGTTTGGAGAAGAATTCGTCTTCGGAGACGGACACGCAAACTAGGACGCTTCCGAGTCAGAATGCCTGTTGGAGATGGTTGATGGCATGGGCTCCCGTTATCCCCAAGATTTCTGCTAGTAGATGTATCGATGTGATTGGCCTTATAGGCCCTACCTATGTGAAACTTGACTTTGATGGTCGTGTGTTGTATTAAACAGTATGTTGGATGTAAGACCCTTAATATTCAGTATATGTGTGTTCGGTGAGCATTGATCTCTGGGATCATTGAGCACGTTCATTCAGCGATCTCGACTCGTAAGTTGGGGTCCCCACAGTCGGCTTGCCCAATCACTTATGACCGCACGGACCACCCGACCAGTATTCGGCACGGGGGTTCAACAGCCTTGGTACTCGACTCCATCATTGATGGGTACCACCTCACGTGAGTCCTAATGGATGGGGGTAGCAGCCTCAATCTAATTTATGAGGACATAGTGAAAAAAATGGGCATTGATCCGTCAAGAATCAAACCCAGCCAAACCACCTTCAAAGGAGTAATTCCTAGCGTCGAGGCTCACTGCTCGGGCACCATAACTCTAGAAGTAGTGTTCGGTTCACGGGACAACTTTTGCACTGAAGACTTGATTTTCGGCATTGTCCCCTTCTGCAGCGGGTACCATGCACTCCTTGGCCATATAGCGTTCACTTGCTTTAATGCCATTCTGCATTATGCATACCTCAAGTTGAAGATGTCAGGACCTAAGGGTGTCATTATAGTCAATGGTAACACCGAGCGATCCCTTCGAACAGAGAAACACACTACGGCTTTGGCAAACGAAGTACACGCCAAAGACGCGGCTCTAAAGTCATAGCTAACCGTCAAGGAGCACAAACAAACTCCTGCCCTGGTGCAGTTCTCTAGTACTCCAGCTAAATAGGGATACGCTCCCCATAGCAGCACCTCGCCTCTAGCAAAATATGTGCGTCGAAGGCACAATTTTGCGCTTAAGATACCATGGGCAGTTGTGGGGATTGACCATATAAGACCGAGTATTCAGCTAAATCGAATTGTGGTCAGTATCATCCTCGGACACACACATGTACCGAAAAGGAACAATTTTGCGTCAAGCAACTAAAACATGGGTGGCTTCTCAAAAGATCAACTTTTTTCACGGACCACTCACTCGCGTTCACTCCTTTTTTCAAGGAATATTTTCTGAAGAGTGAAGGTGCTATACATACATACATTTACTCTCTAGACTTATATATACATACATACATATATATATATACACACACACATACACCTAGGTGCCCCGGCTCCTTACCTAGATGTCGTTGGATCATACTTGATTTCGCTATTAAGATTGATTTAGATTTTGCATCCATGTGTGCATTATTACTTTCCAATTTTTTGCATGCTTAATTAATACATGTCATTAACTGTCCTTTCACGATAGAAAATTATAATAAATTAAACCATACTTGTTGCCATGTATGGTAGGTGCAAGATAATTTACTAGGAAAACATCACGTAACGTTTTTAGCACTTACATCAACGCGTACATAGTTTATTGGGTATAACACTAACGCATACGACTTTTCATTTTGTACAACAACAACCCATACATATTTTCATTAGGTATAATAATCACTAACTTATATCATGGTCTAAGAAAATATACACGTGGTATCTCGGATACATGCATGTACCATTGATTTAAAGGTGTGTCATTTATGGTTATATATTAAAATAAAATTCATATCAAGATATTTAGGTTTATGTGTATATTTTTATTGGGTATGGCATCAACACGTGAATATTCATTTATATATTCACATTAAGGTAGGTATATTTTATGTGTATCTTTATTTGTACATTCACATCAAGGTATGAATATTTATATGTATATTTTCATTGGGTATAACACGAAAACGTATTTATTAGAAAGAATGAGATTTTATGTATATTTTTATTGGGTATAACACCAACACATACATATTTTCGTTTGATATAACACCCACTAACATGTATCACGGTCTACATGGGAAATGTGAGATACATATGCACATATACGAAGCAATGTATGAATGTTCACACTATTTTTGTTTTGGAAAGGAATAATTGACCATTTAATATATTAGTACATGCAAACAAAACATGGAAAGCTATTATTTTGTTGACTGGATGTCATGCACTAATGAATACGATTGCCATAAATGACCTATGTGCCAAGGCACATAGGGTGAGTCTATTCTGCTAAAACCCCTTAACACCTTATTCTGCTAACACTTCGATACTGACCCGCACCTCGATCCGAACCGCAGCCAAACCCTCACACCACCCCGCCTACCGACCCACCAATTCCTTTTTCTTCTGCACCTACCCCATCGCGCACCCACCCACTCCCAACCCACCTTCTTCCTCCCCATCTTTTGTTCCCACCGTCCCCAGTCTGTGCGCCTCCACCAACCCGTCTCTCGGTGCCACCACTCTCCTCGCCCCCACACCAGCCACAAACCCCACACCCACCCAAACCTAACAACCCACACCTCCACCTTCTTCCCCACTCCACCTCCTCCTCCACCGGACCATCCCTCGACCATGACCACGTTCTTCTAGGCGGGTACGGCGACTGCCGCAGCTCCCCGTGCGCAACCCCAGCGAGGCGGCGTCGCTCATCGCCTCCTCCTCCTCCACTCCCCCTCCCGCATCCCCACGATGTCCAGATCGCGCGCGGTCCAATCAGATATTCGGAGGACCGATGCCTCGGCGAAACCCCCCGCCCGCCCACCTGCCCGCGGAGGAGCTCGGTCAGAGGGAGGCCACTTAATACTCTCGCGATCCGGGTGGGTGGGTATTAGGAGCGCGGTGTCGGGGGGATTGCGGTGGCGGTGGCGGTGAGGGGACGATGATCTGCTCCTGGATTGGTAGGTATGCATTGTCTGCGAGCGAGCATGTGATCCTCCCTCCCGAATGGAAGCGCGTCGTGGGTTGGGGATGGGCAGACTAGGCGAGACGAGACGATGGTGTGTAATTTGGTGTTATTTGGCGAGCTCACCGAGCCCTAGCTACTCCGCCGAGATGGAACTAGGCTCTGTTTTTTCTAGGTTGATTGGTTCAAGTCCTTGATTAGATAATTGGTCCTAGTATTAGTCCTCCCGAGCGTGTTAAATTTTTGTAGCATCAACCTTTGGGAAAGGATTGGAGAGCTTTTCTATGGTTTAACCATGTAGTTAGACGGTCAATTTTTTCAGCAATAGCTCCCCCCGTGCCTATGAATTAGTACAGCCGTGGGTAGTGGGAATTTATCCTGTCATATCTGCAATGAGCTCTGGAAGGAGTGGGGACTGTGGAAGTAGCTAAGCATGGGGTCACACATACAACACTCTGAATCCTGAGTTTGGGTGGAGAGGTAGGCCAGGTTAGATTTGGTAGTGAAATCACACTTGTAGCCGTCATATGAGCTATGTTTGCTTGTCTACTATGACGTTTACTCTCCACATTTAATATCTGCAACCATGCTAGTTCTTTCGAGCTTATAACTGTATGTTGATCCCATGTTGCATGATTATCTTTGCATTTTTATCTCTGAGTGCTGGCATGGATCCGTGTGGGACGTCGACGGCAAGCGACTTGCAGTCCGCATCGCATGAGGGTGCAGTTTCCATGTGAGGTACACAAACGTGCAATGTGTGTGTGAAGTTCAAAAAAAACTGTGCATACAGAAAAGGCTATTTTTGCTTTTTTTCCCTCTATGGCAGCCTTGCAGGTGAGAACCACCCCATATTCCCGTCTTTCACCTCCCATTATCAGCTCTGTTGTAGGTTCGACGCCGGTAGGGGCTCGCCTGAACCACGGCACACACAGGTTCGAGCGTGTGCGGTGACACGGGATGAGCCCACGGCGGTGGTCCTCGGTTGCCGTCTGTGTATCTCGGTTGCTGGCACATTGCAGTTTGGTTGTCAGTGTGTGAGATCATTCCTATGCTGGTGTCGCGCTCAGTGTGCTACCGTGCAGTTCGGTGCCCGCGGACGTGCAACTCGGAGGCGTGCTTGAAGTGGTTTAGTGCAGTTTTTCTTAAATCCTTCAGTTGGTCAGTTTAAAGAGAGGGAAAAATAAAGAAAACACAAAGAGATTCACTTATTTAAGGATACCGTTTGTTCTGTTGGACAGAAATATAAATACAAAATTGTGGTGGACAAAACAAACCCATTGGAAGTGGTTAAGAAACATCACTACAGTTTATTTGTGGAGACTCAAGTGTTTCACTTTGTAAAATAAACTGTACATTTATTCTACAAAGTAAACCACTTGAGTCTCCACAAATAAACTGTAGTGATGTTTCTTAACCACTTCCAATGGGTTTGTTTTGTCCACCACAGTTTTGTTTTTATATTTCTGTCCAACGAAACAAATTGTATCCTTAAATAAGTGAACTTATTTGTGTTTTCTTTCTTTTTATTTTTCTCTTTAAAATGAACAACTAAAGGATTTACAAAAAACTGCACTAAACCGCTTCAAGCACGCCTCCTAGCTTCATGGTACCACACTGGGCGTGACACCAGTACAGGAATGAGCTCACCCAGTGGCAACCCAACTGCAGTGTGCCAGCAACCGAGCTACACGAGCGGCACCCGAGGACCACCGATGCGGGCTCATGCTTTCTCACCCCACACGCCGGAACCTGCGTGCGCCGTGGTTCAGACGAGCCCATGCTGGCGTCGGACCTGCAACAGAGATGATAATGGAAGTAGAAGATGGGAATAGGGGTGGTTCTCACCTGCAAGGCTGCCATACAGGTACAAAAGCAAAAATAGCTTTTTTCTATTGCACAAAGATTTTTCTGAACTTCACACACGCACTGCACGTTTGTGGACCTCGCATGGAAACTGCACTCTCACGCGATGCGGACTGCAAGCTGCTTGCCATCGACTTCCCAGACGGATCCATGCCAGTACTCGGAGATAAAAAGGCAAAGATAATCATGCAACATGGGATCAACATACAGTTATAAGCTCGAAAGAACTAGCATGGTTGCAGATATTAAATGTCTAGAGTAAACATCGTAGTAGGCAAGCAAACATAGCTCATATGACGGGTACAACTGTGATTTCACTACCAAATCTGACCTGACCTACCTCTCCACCCAAACTCGGGATTTAGAGTGTTGTTTGTGAGACCCCATGCTTATCGACTTCCACAGTCCACTCCTCCTACATCACATCACAGATATGACAGGATACACGCCCACTACCCACGGATGTACTCATTCATAGGAACGGCGGGAGCGATTGCTGAACAAAATTGAGCATCAAACTACATGGTTAAACCATAGAAAAGCTCTACAATCCCTTCCAAAAGGTTGAGGCTCACAAAATTTAATAGCCTGGGGAGGACTACTACTAGCACCAATCATCTAATCAAGAACTCGAACCAATCAACCTAGAAAAACAGAGCCTAGTTCCATCTCGACGAAGGAGTTAGGACTCGGCGAGCTTGCCAAACAACACCTACAAGTCATCGTCTCCTCTCAACTCGGCTCGTCTGGTCTGCCCATCCCCAGCCCATGACGCGCTTCGATTCGGGAGGGAGAATCACAAGCTCGCTCGCGGACGATGCGCACCTACCAATCCCGGAGCAGATCATCGTCCCCTCGCTGCCACCGCCATCGCAGTGTCCCCGGCGCCGCGCTCCTATTCTCCTCCCACCCAGATCGCGAGGGCGTTAAGTGGCCTTCCTCTGACCAAGCTCCTCTACGGGCGGGCGGGCAGGGGGTTTCGCCGAGGTATCGATCCTCCGCGGATCTGATTGGGCCGCACGTGATCTGGCCATCATGGGGATAAGGGAGGGGGAGGAGGGGTAGAGGAGGAGGTGATGAGCGACGCCGCCTCGCCAGGGCTGCGCATGGGGAGCTGCAGCTCCCTGCCCGCGGCGGGCATCATACCCTCCGGGAAGAAGGCGGTCGTGGTCAGGGGATGGTCCGGTGGAGGAGGAGGCGGAGTGTGGAAGAAGCTGGAGGTGTGGGTTGTTAGGTTTGGGTGGGTGTGGGGGTTGTGCCCGGTGTGGGGGTGGGGAGCGTGGTGGGGCCGGGAGGTGGGTTGGTGAAGGCGCATGGCCTGGCGGCGGTGGGAAAAGAAGCTGTGGAGGAAGAAGGTGGGCTGGGAGTGGGTGGGTGCGCGATGGGGTAGGTGCATAGGAAATGGAAGTGGTGGGACGGTAGGTGGGGTGGGGTGAGGCTTTTGCTGCTCGGATCGAGGTGCGGGCAGTGTCGAAGTGTTAGCAAAATAAAAGATTTTTGCTAGCAGAATAAGGTGTTAAGGGGTGTTAGCAGAATAGACCCACCCTATATTCCGAGTGCCTAGATTTTCACCCATATTACCACCTTAGGGCACCAAGAGATTGGCCAAGGGTAACAATGCGGAAGCCGAAAACACCCGTGGTAGTATCTGTGAGGCAGCTGAAACCGACGACTCGAAATTTTCAGTATTAAAATGACCACACATGCGTTGTAATTAAAATTACATAGCATACCACGCAAAATTAAAATGGCATTGTATCATACAAGCACTTTTACAAGATAAGATTTTCAATAAAAGATTAAGTCTATGGAGCCTTGCGCTTCTACAGCCCAAGCACCTTTCATGGCAATGTAGAAGTCCAACTCCGGACGTCTATGCTCCTTGCCCGGTGGCGGTGGTGCGGTGGCCATATTGAAGGGCTCCACCTTTGGCTAGTGCATCATTGTCCTTGCAAAAGCCATTTGAGCTACCTCGATGCAGATAGAGCGCTTCATGACATCAATGTGGGGCACAACGGCAATCAGCTTTTGCACCAGGCAAAAATAGGTGGTAGGTGGCGGCTCTGTCGGCCAAAACCTGATGCAAAGACCTTTTATGGCTGGCTCCGTCATCTTGTGCAGGTCCATTAGATGTTTCAACTGATCGAAGACAAGCAGGGGTTGCTCGTGGGCTTGAAATTGCGCCTAGAAAAGCCTTTGCTGGACCACGCCCTCATGGGATTCATAGTGCTTCATAGCTTCCGCCGTACTCCTCGCGAGATCTGCAATCGCACCTGGAGAACTCCACATTCG